>NW_017682723.1:0-9404 GCF_001879085.1 Nicotiana attenuata | reverse complement strand
TTCGGCCGTTTAACTTACTATTTAGTAGAAAAGACGTAAAAAACGAAAAACTACCTACTACCTACTTCGGTCCCAGAAGGACCTACCCCAGATTCGGCATCCCTGGCTCCGTCGAACAGCTTTCCCGACTCGCGAAGTCCCATCAATAGGTAGGCCCTGGCTAGGTGTACGCCTTCGGTTCCTTCAGCATTTTGGCAATCTTCGACCCTTTTGAGAAACTTTTTCTCCAATTCCATTATGCCTCGCTCCAAGTATTTCAGACGCTTGTTAGCACTGACAGTCATGTCCTTCCATTCCTCAATTAGCTTCTGGTTCGACTCTTGTATTTCGCAGTGTTTGCTTTCGTACTCCCGGATCCTTTTGCGCAGTTGGTTGTATTTGACCTGTGTCTCGGCCCTTTCATCTACAATTCCGTGACCTCGGGAAAATCCTGGCTGGCCCAGACCATCATGATTGTCTTCCAACCACCCTGAGTAGAAAGGAGCGCAACCAGCATGATACCTATCTGATTCGATGGTATCTCTCCCCATTATGATCATGCAATGCCACATATGCTGAGCTTGGCATTTGTAAGCGCTATCATCATCCTGGAAGTCAGCTCAGAAATGACTCATCTTGTCGACCCTGGGAATAACTTGCTTTTTACCGGCTTGTCTCATAACTCGTAAGGATAAGATCCCCTCAGACCGATCAGTATCAGAAAAGGTGCATTCCTTGATCGGGTGATGAACTCCTCGGTCGGAAACCACTCGAAGAACCACTGGACCCGTTCTTCGATTAGGTTATCAAATAGCTCTACCCATCATTTGGCATCTTTCGGCTGATCGAACATATTGGGCATGCAATTCATTCGCTTTGGATGATGGAAAGCGATGTGATCATCCCAGGCCCTTCGATGGATCTCTTGTCGGTATTCACCCGTTTGGAGATGCTCCATAAGCCAGAGTTGAAGTAATAAATTGCAGCCTTCGACGTGTTTTGCACCTTGTTGACACTTCTCCAAGGTTCGGTATACGTCCGCGATGATCATGGGCACGATGCTGAATGGTTGCCTACGAATCCCTTCCATAAGGGTTTTAGTTACCATGGCTAGCCCGGTGTGGATCCTAGCCTTCTTTGTCGGAAACACGATCAACCCCAGGAAACAAAACATAAATACAAAGACCCTTCGATGAATGTGCCCCAAGGATGTAATGGCGAATTCGTCAGGGTAGGTACGGTAGGATTTGCTGTGACCGTACCTCTCATATAAATAGTCAAAAGGGATGTAGGATTCTTTCAAGCATGTCAACTCTGCATTCTTCTTTAAACCCATAATTTTGAGGAAACCCCTGCCTTTACGGTTTTCAGGCATCAGCAGACTCGGAGTCTCCCAGAATAGACCAGCTAATCCTTCTATCTCCTCTAACAGGGGTGTCATTTCAATGTCCCCAAAGCGGATTACAACCCTTTCACAATCCTAGAATAGTGTAGCAGCTTCTATGATCTTGTTGTTAGGTTGGACCTCCAGAAGGGATGGTAGATTTCCCAGATATTTTCGGACGAGAGTTTGATCGCTAGAGTGAAGATCTTTCCACCAGCTTAGCAGTCTTGGATGGATGTTGGTGACCATGCCGAATCTAGGGACTTCGTGCCTTATATTTCGGCAAGGCAAATAAGGTTAGACCCTTACCCCCACCAGACTCGACTATTTAATACCAACAATTAGCATGATGCATTTTAGTTCTCCAAATGAATGCATAGAACGTGGTGATGTCCGTTTGGGTTTAGGGAAACCCAGTGGACTTTGGACAAGGCTATCTAAAAGGATCATTATGCGGACAACATAACTGACCCAGCTAGGTTTGACCATGATGCATGCACAGTTTAAACAGAGTAAGGTTTCTATGGGGTTTTAGACTGGTACCCTTGAGCGGACAACTCAAGGGGGAAGGCACGGAACCGTCGACTACACCGTTGATCGACTGGTTTTACCGCAAATATGCCTTTCCGAATTTAGGGGGTAATAATATAGGAAGATCGGAACCACTCATTATATGCATTGCTATGGTATTTGTTTGGCACGACTGGAATATGATGTCGGGCATGATTGTGCAATAATTAAAAGGCAGGTTGTCATGTATTTGCACGTTAAGAAAGCAGTAAATACAGCAGTTTATAATTTAAAATAGTAAAAAAGAAAAGAAACAAAGGAGATAAGTCAGTTTTGCCTTTGAAAAGAAACTAAACGCTTAAAGGAATTTAAACAAGTAAATGCATATAAAGGGAAGGGACAAATTCACAAGAACAATCTGAAATGGTAAAAGCCTAATTTCTCCAGCGGAGTCGCCATGCTGTCGCGCCCCCATTTTTTCCCACCTTGCGTCGGGAGAATTAGGTTTATGACATTTTGGGTATAGGGCAACTCGTTCCTTTTGGGAACTGGGTTTTGCATTTGAAGAGTCGCCACCTAATGATTTATGGTGCATTAGGACACCTACAAGGTTCACTTCTATGTTTGTTTGATAACCAGAGATAGGGTAAGGGCTTGAAATTATCCTAAGGGGAAGGTGTTAGGCACCCTTCAGGATCCACTAGTGTGATTCCCGGCCAGATGGTTCTTTGTGAATTTGGTGCAATTAACATGTAAACAGATAAGGCTCAAATAAGAAGGGGTTTTAATATGCAAATGTTTGAAACTAAAGCAAAGTTTGAAAGAGCAATCATTAATAGGCTGATTTTTGACAAGAAGTTATAATGCTTTAAAGGAAAAGGAAAGAGGGGGAGGGGGGTCCTAGGTTTATCTATAATATGGATCACATCAATGCAATACCCGGTAATCACTCCTCAAAAGAGGGGCTACACGTGGTATTAGCGTACCGGTCATCATATCCATATCTACCCTTCCACCCCGTTAAGGTACTAAAGCGCGGATTGGTCTCGCCCACTATTGCATGCTATTACCCATCACATTCCTATCAGTCCCGGAGGCACTTAGGACTACTATTCCTAAAGGGGAGGGATATTAGACTGACTTTGAGGTTTCAAAGGTGAAAAATCTAAGGCGACATACAAAACACATTGGACTGCACATTAAAGGGAAAGCACATAAAACACTGAAGGCTCATATATACCTCCTCAAACAAAGCAATCAAATAGCATGACTCAAACAACAATCAAGGTCTGAATCTAAAATACTAAGGCAGGGGGATCTTGAGTTGTTGAAGCCGACCAATTTATTACGTAACTCAGAGTAGAAGTCTGAATTAGGCCTGCTTGCTGGTTGTAGCAATTACTGGTTAATAGAAACAGGCTCAGTCTCATTTATTGTTATTACCTAAGGTTTGCCTAAGTGTTCAGGTGAGCTCTTATGAACATGGTATCTATTATTGATTCAGAGTGTAGCAAAGCAATAACAACTAAAAAGCGAACGGTTTGAGATCCAATAGGTATGTTTGCTAAACCGCGTTAAATAAGGAGATTAAGTTACTAAAGCTGGTTCAGAATAGACTGATTTTAAAATTAGTCTAGTTTCAGATTCTGCAGACGATGGTGTCCACTATCGCTGATTTTAATCCCTATGGACATGATATCTAACATTACTGATTTTAACCCTTATAGGCATGATATCTAGTTGAATGATTTTAACTCCTATCTAAATGCTTATTTTAACCCCTATAGGCATAATATCTAATATTGAAATGGAAACAGGCAAGATTATACTTAGGAATTCCTTGGCATGATTTCTACACATTATACTGATTTTAACATTACGAACATGAGATCTGCTTATAGCCGTTTAGATCCTAAAGCATGATATCTAAGTGGTAACAAACGTGCCTAATTTTAAATAAAGTCCTATAGGCAGGTTATCTAGATGTGAAGTTGAACGTGCATAATTTGAAATAAATCCTATAGACATGGTGTCTAAATGCAGAATTGAACACGCAGGATTTAAAACCAGTCCTATAGGCATGCTTTCTAAATTACAGAATTGAATCGCAAATCCTATAGGCATGTTTTCTACCCTTGAGCATGCATAATTACCCATCCCTTTTTCACTAGCCAACCCCGAGTGTTTATTACAAATTATTACAAACCAGAAATAATGAATTACATCAAAACTATAAAAAAAAAGTTACAACTAGAGGAATAAACCACATCAAATGCCATGTTCAAAGCCTTTCTCAGACCTGGGTGTGTCAGAGTTCCCTAAGGGTCTCAAGGGACCCCGGGCGATGCTTACACCCAGGTTCACAGAACCAGATAGAAATGAGTGCAGTGTGGAAGGGCCAGCCCTTGTGTGTCCATGTTCAGAGGGAGCTCAAGGGTCCCAAGGCAAGGCTAACACAAGAGGGGCAGAACTTAAGTCTAAGAATATGGTGGAAGTGCAGGAATGGAGATTTAAGAAATGAAGGGGTAAAGGAGAGGGATAAAGGGTGATGGGAAAACAGTAGTAGTAAAGCATAGAGTTAATAATTTCATACACATGGGTCAGGGGATTGGGAATACATTGCAAAAAGCATGTATCCTTGGGCAGGGATCAGGTTTGGGCGTGCACAGCAATAGATGGTGTTGGCATGCCTATAAACCAACCAAAACACACAACATGTAGATGGGATGGGGAGGTTATGATCCTAGGGGATCAGGTTTAGGTCATGCACAACAATGTCCAATGCTGTCATGCCCCAAACCAACCAAAGATATCAAACACATAGTGGATAGGGGTTTAGGATTCATAAACCACAATAAATGACTAATAGAATTCATAAGAGAGCATTAATTCAGAATAGAAAGGGGATGATTACAGCCATAATAATGGGACATGACTAAATACAAACAGGAAACAAACAAGGGTGAAGGAAATAGTAAAGAAACATGTTGTTGTTGATGCTGAAAATTAGTTAGAACATACCAGTAAAGAGGCAAATGCAGAGAAAAAGTAAGCAAGCTTCCCACAGCCTAGCCTTAGCTTTCAGCCGGCTAGGTAAGGCAGCATTACAAGTAGCAACAGAGAAAAGAGAGAGATTTTAGTGGAGTGTGCGTCTGAACTCAAGTATTTTATTCCTTGTGTTCGTGTCTTTGAAAGAGGAGGGGTGCAGGGTATTTATTGCTTTTGAAAACATGCGAGAAGTAAGGTAATAAGTAAAGTTCAATGCAAATATAGAAACAATCAATAGTCAGAATCGATCAACCAAGTGATTCCCCTTTAATTGAGGAATCACTTGTTTAACGGGGCTAACAGGTTCAAAAGAAGGAAAGAAAATCAGTTTGAAGGCAGACTGATTATTGCCATAAAAAGAAGTAGTAAAACATTAAGTAAGCAATCGAGTCCAAGTATAGAGATACACTTGTTTTGGGAAAAAGATTCAGCAAGGCAATAATAAGGAACGGGATCAATTGCTATGAAAGTCTGATTTTGCTGGTATATATGCAAATTAAAGATAATTTGAGGAAAAATTGGGTATCAACAGGCTGATTACTCTACTCTCTTGCTCCTCACTTTGTGTTTACTACCTCCTCCACTAATATGTTCTGATTTCAATTCAAGTTCCAAAAACAATATGGTCTTTTTATTACTTCGGTTCATCTTGTTCTAGTCTACTTTCATTTAAGGTTTTGGTGTGAAACCTGTAGTTGATATGTTTACATTATTAGCATGTTATTTACCCCCTTTCTTAGGATCAGAATGAACATGTTACCCCCCTCCCTCTATGTGGTCTGTCTCCATGTGATCTTGCTCTATCTGGTTTTCGGTGTGAATCTCCTTGTAAAGTAGTCTACACTCCTAAATTTGTATGATTATTGGGATGATTTTAAATTATGTTGATCCTATACTGAACCTCTTAAGCATTGCTGATTCTGTGACTATGTCTAGTTAGTGTTTCTGAGCATATCTGTACCAATTCCAAAAACTTCTGCCTGCTATGTGTTCACCTGTGTGACCTATGTGTCCCAAATCCCATTACCTCTGTTTGTGGTTGCTGAATCTCCCTTTGTCCTATGTTCCTTTGTTATGTATGAACCTGTTTTGGGTATTGTGTTTGGACTGTTGCTTGTTACTCTACTCTCTTTTCAAAACTGTTCTACTGAAACCTGGGTTGGGCACGCTAGAACGGCCTGGGCCGCAACCTCATCATTGAACTCTACCTGAGGTTCTACCGCAGGTGCTGCTACTCGTGCTCTGGCTGAGCCCTTCCCCTTACTCGGCCTCTAGCACGGCCTCGGCCTTGTCCTATGCCCATCGTAAAAGCTGCCACTGGGGGCTCGGGCTGCTGGTCAACTGATGAAGTGGTACGTGTTCTCGCCATCTGCGTAAGAACAGAGTGGAAGTTCAATTAGCATTGATAAATCAAATCGCACGATAGAAAAAATAGATATGAAGTTTTCCTGAACTCAGTAGCCTCTAGGGGATTAAGAACAAACGTCTCTGTACCCATCCCTCAAACTCTACCTAGTTTGTTCATGAATTGTGAGACCTAGGCAATCTAGTGCTCTAATACCAACTTGTCACGACCCGGATTTCCCACCGTCGGGATCGTGATGGCGCCTACTCTTGAAGGCTAGGCAAGCCAATAGATAGAGTTTTACCACATTTATTATTAACCAAAACATAAATAAATAATAGCTAAAACTAAGCAGATATAAAGTGCAGAAGTGTTAACACAGTTCAAGAACTCCAATACACGTCTACCCCAATGATCTGGTGTCACAATTCACAAACGTCTAAGAAGTTCTACAAATACTAGTTTAAAAGAAATACATCTGTTCTCGAAATGGAAAGAGACAGTAAATCTAAAAATTGAAGGAAGGGGACTCCAGGGTTTGCGAACGCCGGCAGATCTACCTTGGGTCTCCCGTGGACTGAAGGCAGCAACCCAAACTCTACTCACGAGGTCCGGCACCGAAATTTGCTCAGAAAGTGCAGAGTGCAGTATCAGTACAACCGACCCCATGTACTAGTAAGTGTCGAGCATAACCTCGGCGAAGTAGTGACGAGGCTAGGACACGACAACAATATAAACCTGTGCAGTTAAATCATATACGAGAAAACAACAATAACAGAAATTTAACAGATAAAGACGGGAAGGGGAGATATGTTGCGAGGACTATCTGATTCTGACGGGAATTCAATAGAGTAGCAAAGTAAACACCATATTTGAACCAAAAGAAATAATTCTATAGTAACACGTGCACGGCATCACCCTTCATGCTTTCACTCTCGATCTCACCATAAGAAACAACACAAACGGCACGGCATCACCCTTCGTGCATAAACTCTCATAATCATGGCACGGCATCACCCTTCGTGCATTAACTCTCATAATCTTGGCACGACATCACCCTTCATGCATTAACACAGAATATAGCACGGCATCACTCTTCGTGCATTAACACTCACTCATAATATCGTGCACGGCATCACCCTTCGCGCTTTATACTCTTCCTCACCGAAACAATAGAAATAATAACATCCCAGCAAGGGAATCAACAATAACCCATCTCATTTCAACAATTATCTTCACAATATAAGTCTCAACTTGAGTCAATACTCAACAATTATCCAATACCAAGAAAATATCATAAGACTTGTTCAACATGGAGAATCATCAATTTAAGCATGCATAGTACGTAATAAGAGACACAATGATCACAGTATAAGACTCACTTGCATGCTCAACATCAACGTAAAGATACTCGTCACCACACATATACGTCGTACTCAACACTAGCATGTAGCAAAAAAGACAACAACACCAAATCCCTCAAGCTAAGGTTAGACCAAACACTTACCTCGATTCCATGGCCAAACTCAAGCCTCAATTACCGCTTTTCCATTAGTTTCCACTTCCAAACCGCCCGAATATATTCATAATTAACTATTTAACATCAATTAACGCTAAATAAACCAACTCTTAATGCATGATTATAGATTTAACAACACTTTCTCCAAAAAGTCAAAAATTGACCCCGGGCCCGCATGATCCAAACTCGAATTTCGGATCAAAACCCGATTACCCATTCACCTACGAGCCAAAATATACAAATGGTTTTGAAATCCGACCTAAATTTGAGGTCTAAATCCCCAAATTTTGAAATTCCTGAATTCTACCCCAAAACACCCAATTTCCCATGAAAAACCCTAGATTTTGTGATGAAATCTTGTAAAATGATGAAATAGAATAGAGGAAATGAGTTAGAAATCATTTACCTATGATTTGAGGAACAACTCTTCTTTCGAAAATCGCCTATGGGAGCTTAGGGTTTGAAAATTTGAGAGAATGAGTTGAAATCCCGTCTAAGTTGTGTTTGATCAGTTGCAGATGTCGCATTTGCGACCAGAGCTTCGCAATTGCGAAGCTCGCAAATGCGAGACAGACATCGCAAATGCGAACCTGCTGCATCTCTACTACTGTCGCAATTGCGAACTTTTGGTCACAATTGCGAGGGTTCCCTCTCCCTGATGACCTCACAAATGCGAAGGTATATTCGCATTGCGAACTAGGCTGGACCAGGTCTTCTTCACAATTATGGTAAAGACCTTGCAATTTCCAAGCCTGTGAAGCTCGCAAATGCGAAGATTGATCTTGCAATTGCGAGATCAGAGGCCTGCTACAGATATCAGATGCAACAGCAGATTTTCTAAGTCCAAACTCACTTTGTGGCCTATCCAAAACTCACCCGAGCCCTCGGGGATCTAAACCAAACATGCATACAAGTCTAAAAATATCATACGGACTTGCTCGTGCGATCAAATCGCCAAAATAACATCTTAAACAACGAATTTAGAACCAAAACTCAAGGTTTTCTTAAGAACACTTATAATTTCTATTTTCGCAACCGAACGTCTGAATCACGTCAAATCAGTCCCATTTCTCACCTAATTTCAAAGACATGACTCAAATACAATATCATACCTATACCGGGCTCCGGAACCAAAATAAGGGTCCGATACCAACGAGATCACACACTATCCCATTTCTAAAAATCTTATATTTTCCAGCAAACAATTTTCTTCGAAAATTCATTTCTCGGGCTAGGGACCTCGGAATTTGATACCGGGCATACGCCCAAGTCCCATATTTTACTGCGGACCCTACGGGACCGTCAAATCTTGGGTCCGGGTTCATTTACCAAAAATGTTGACCGAAGCCAACTTTAATAAATTTTAAAGGTATTCAATATTTTTCTTAAATTTCACATAAAGGGTTTCGGGAAACGCGCACGGACTGCGCACGCAAATCGAGGATATAGAAGATAAGGTTTCCAGGGCCTCGCAACCTGGTTTCGGATTCTAAAAAAAAGATGACCCTTCATCACATCTAACCTCGAAGAAGTAGTGACGAGAGATCGACTTCGACACTTACTAGTGGTCCAACAATATCAAATACAGTAAAGAAGTGAATAAATAATGAAAACCGCGT
>NW_017682722.1:0-9404 GCF_001879085.1 Nicotiana attenuata | reverse complement strand
GTTTGATATTTGGGCTAATTTCATGTTTTATTGCTGAATTAGTGGTTGCAAATACTAGTTTGTGTTTAGTTGACTTTTGCTCTTCTTGAGAAAGAGAGTCTAAGTCTCTAAAATTAGTCTAACAAAGAATTGGGGCGTACTCAAGAGAATTGATAGCCCCAATTAAAGGTTAAACTGAGAGATCGTAATACCCGACTTGAACCTTAATTGCTTGTGCAAATTTGCATACCCAATTGGCCTTGAGAAAGCCAATTCGGGCAAAATCACTCGAACTACCGAGAGATATAGAGTGAGTAGAATCGAGCAATGGTTATATCATACTCCCCAAATGTATCAATCTAGCTTTAGACTCAAGAATCCATCAATTGACCACCTAGGCGAAAGTCACTACTCTAGTGCCTTTTAGTCATTTGAACAACTCGAAATAGTTTAATCCTAGCTTATTTTAGTTTAATTGAGCATTGTAGTTTTATAAAAATTAGAATCATAATTAAAACTAAAAATGTGTAGAAGTGCAATTTGGAGCAAATACACAACTCCACTTTAGATAGACACCCAACTCCAATATCTAGCTCCCTGTGGAAATCGATCCCGACCCTAAATCGGGTAAAAGCTGCTTCGACCCCTCTCTCGCTACTCAATAGTAGTGCAGGGTTGGCTCCGATCACTTTTTGGCGCCGTTGCCGGGGAGCTAACGGTTTTGGCTATCTATCTAAATAGTTTTGTGTTTTGTCCTTCTTTCCTTCTTTGTTACTAATTTGTGTGTGTCACAACTTCAGGTACAAAATGGCATTAAATGCTAATGACCCTCTTGGAAACGTGATTGCGGGGGAGGAGGTTGATGACAATGGGGATGAAGAGGTGCCTCTTGCACCTCAAGGACAGTGTAAAGGCTGCCAAGCCAATGCAAATGAGAACATTCCAGATCCGCCACCTCCAAGAGTGGCTCCTAGAGTTCTTCCCAACCAAGGCTATGCAAGTGCAATTGTTTCGCCCCGGATCCGGGCGGGAATTTTTCAAATAACTAACGTGATGCTGACATTGTTGGAGCAGCACGGGTACTTCACGGGTGCTCCCACTCAGAATGCTTACAAACATCTCAAGGGGTTCGTGGATACGTGTTGGGGGAGCAAGCAAACCAATGTGTCCGAGGATGCACTTAGATTGAGGCTCTTCCCATTTTCACTTAGAGGGAAGGCATTGGATTGGCTTGAGCGACTTCCCAACCATTCCATCACAACTTGGGATGAGTTGGCAGATAAGTTCATTGCCAAATTTTTCTCACCGGGGCACATGGCAGCACTACGGGATGAGATCTTAGCCTTCAAGCAGGAGCCCACCGAACCATTACACGAGATTTGGGAGAGATATAGGACTATGGTGAAGGAATTCCCCAACAATGATATGACAGAGGCGATGATACAACAGACCTTCTATCGGGGTATCAATACAACGAATCAATGCATAGTGAATCAATTGGCTGGGGGAAATTTCATGAAGCTGCCTTATGATGAAGCTTGTGCTATTCTTGACGAGATACTGACACATCCTCCGCTTGGCAAAGTAGAGCCAATGTGCCACAGGGTGACCCCACGATCACTCATTTGCACAAAGAACTACATGACCATGGACAGGCTATAGCAGAACTTACAACAACAATGAACCAATTAGCAAAGGCACAGTTGCAACAAGTTCAGAATCCTCGCCAAGTAAATGCCATGGAGGATGTTAACATGCTTGTGAACAATAGAAGATAGAGAGGTCAACAGAACCAAGGGAATTCGGATCAATTTGACAATGATTGTGGTGGATTCCAAGATGATTGTTATGATGGACAGAACGAAGAGGTGCAATATGTGAATAATTTCCAAGGCCAAAGAGGCAATTCTTCTAACCAACAACAACAATGGAGAACCCAGGGCAATTGGGGTAACCAACAACAAGGCAAAAATAATAGGAACAATCAACAACAAGGGAACAACAATTGGGGAATTCAAAATAACAATCGAAACAATCAGGGAAACTGGGGCAACAACAACAATTGGGGTGGAAACAACAACAACAGAGTGGATGGAACAATAACCAAGGAAATCAAGGGCAAGGCTTTCAAAGGCCCCCAATGTACCAACAATCGAGCAACCCACCGCCTTTTCCATCCCAGGGTCCTAGTTCTTCCAATAATAAAATGGGTAGAATTGAAATGATGTTTGAACAGATGATGAAAAAGAATGCTGACTCCGATGCGCAATTGGCTTCTCACAACACTTCAATCAGGAATTTGGAGGTCCAGCTAGGCCAAATCTCACAGTCTTTAAATACTCGCCCTAAGGGGGCTCTACCGAGTGATACGGTGGTTAACCCAAAGGGTGGAAACAATCATGTTATGGTGGTAACTACACGGAGTGGAAGAGGCGGTGATGTGAATGCCTCCAAACAAAATCATGTTTTGGGTGATGAAGTTGAGTTGCAAGAAGATGAAGTTCCTTTGGTGGTTGAGAATGTGGTTGATGAAAACGTGAATCAAAAAGTGAGGATTGATATTCAAGATGTCGAGGTGGAAACGCAAAATGACATGAACCCATCTAGGGAACACGTAATAGACATGTCGGAGCCAGTTGTGCCAAAAGCCAAGGCACCCTTGCCTAGGCCACCTCCCCCTTATCCTCAGAGGCTAGCCAAGCAAAAAAATGAGAATCAATTCAAAAAGTTCATTGACATGATGAAGAGCTTATCCATTAATGTGCCTTTGGTGGAGGCTTTAGAGCAAATGCCTGGCTATGCTAAATTCATGAAAGATTTGGTGACAAAGAAAAGATCCATGGACTGTGAAACTATCAAGATGACCCACCAAGTTAGTGCTATAGTACATTCAATGGCTCCGACGTTAGAAGATCCCGGTGCTTTCACTATCCCTTGCACTATTGGGAGTGTAGACTTTGCTAAAGCTTTGTGTGATCTAGGGGCTAGTATCAACTTGATGCCCTACTCAGTTTTGAAGAGTTTGGGTATTGGGCCACCGAGGCCAACTTCCATGAGATTGCAAATGGCAGACAGATAAATGAAGCGACCATTGGGTATTGTTGATGATGTGCTTGTCCGGGTGGACAAATTTATCTTGCCAACTGATTTTATGATGTTGGATTGCAAGTTAGATTATGAGGTCCCGATCATATTCGGGAGACCTTTCCTTGCTTCGAGGAAGGCTCTAGTGGATGTGGAAGCAGGGGAACTCACTTTCAGGGTGGGTGATGAGAAAGTCGTTTTTCATGTGTGCAAGTCAATGAAGCAGCCCAATTGTATAGAAGTGTGCTCATTTGTGGATCTTGTCACGGCTGTGATAATTGATGATACTAGTGCAATGATCAATGTTGAGGACCCTTTGGAGGCCATATTGTTGAATCTTAATGTCAATGATGATGAGGGCCGAGTGGAGTGCGTGAATGCTTTACATGGAATGGGCTTTTATTCTTATGAGCCTAGGAAACTCTCTTTGGATCTTGAAAATAGAAAGACCCCTCCAACAAAGCCTTCAATTGAGGAACCTCCGGTGTTGGAGTTGAAGCCATTGCCTCCACACCTCAGGTATGAATTCTTAGGCCCTAATTCAACTTTACCAGTTATTCTTTCCTCTTGTCTTACTAACATGCAGGTAGATGCCACATTGGCGGTGCTCGAAAAGCGGAAAAAGGTAATTGGATGGACTTTTGCTGACATTCGGGGAATAAGCCCCGCATTCTGTATGCACAAGATTATTCTGGAAGATGATGCAAAACCCTCCTTGGAACATCAATGGAGGCTGAACGAGGCAATGCAAGAAGTTATGAAAAAGGAGGTGATAAAGTGGTTAGGTGCCGGAGTGGTGTACCCGTCTCTGACAGTTCGTGGACTTCACCGGTGCAGTGTGTGCCAAAGAAGGGTGGTATGACCGTGGTGACCAATGCTAATAATGAACTTATTCCAACCCTGACAATGAATGGAAGGTGTGCATGGACTACCGCAAGCTGAACAAGGTTGAAGTCTCTAACAGGGAAATCAAGAGCATCTTGTCTAAAACCGTTAATGCCAATAGGACCGATTGGTCTAAGAAGTTGGACGATGCTCTATGGGCTTACCGAACTGCTTACAAGACTCCGATTGGTATGTCTCTGTACCGGTTGGTGTTTGGGAAAGCTTGCCATTTACCGGTGGAGTTAGAGCACAAGACCATGTGGGTTTTGAAGAAATTGAACCTTGAATGGGATGTGGCTACAAATCTCCGTGTTGAGCAACTCAATGAACTTGATGAATTCCGTTTCCATGCCTACTCCAGTTCTTCCTTGTACAAGGACAAGATGAAGTACATTCATGATAAATATGCTCGTGGCAAGGAGTTTAATGTAGGTGATTTGGTGCTCTTGTTCAACTCTCGGTTACGGTTGTTTCCAGGAAAGCTAAAGTCAAAATGGAGCGGACCTTTTGAGGTGGTGTTTGTGACCCCGTTTGGTGCCCTTGATTTGAAGAACAAAAATGGGGAGATTTTCAGGGTTAATGGACACAGGGTCAAGCATTACTTGGGAAAATTTGATGATAGCCATGTGGTGGCACTTGTTCATTTCAAATGATTGGATGGTAACATGCGTCGTGCCGCGACGTTAAATCAGGCGCTTCTTGGGAGGCAACCCATGTGTTTTTCTTCTTGCTTTTCTTTGATTTTTCATTGTAGTATAGGATTTATTTTTGGACTAACTGGTTGTGAGATGCTACAGGATTGTGTTGATACTGTGCAAGACATAGTGGAAAAAGTGTTCAAGTCTCTGAAGTTTTCAGTGCGGCCACAGTCCATTTTGTGCGGTCCGCACTGATGAAGGATGAAAATACCAGCTCACTAAAGTTTGCCACCGCGGCCGCATTACATTTTGTGCGGTCCGCGGTGGACCACTGCGGCCGCAGTCCATTTTGTGCGGACCGCATTAGGTTGCCTTCTCAAACTTGGAAAAGGCTGTGTGGGGCGGATCGCAGTCCATTTTGTGCGGTCCGCATTGGGTCGGTGAGATGGGCCCCAGGACTTTTTCTATGAATAGTACCTGAGGCCCTCAGTTTAAACTTTTCGATCTTTTAACTCTCAGAGCTTCAAAATTACTGTTCATCTCCTCTCTTTGCACATAACTGATTTCCAACTCTTATTCTTCATCATAGCATCTTACTTCTAGTAATTTCATCCCTTTTTCATTGTTAATTTTATTATTTTCATTAGATTTTAGCTTTTCTTCTGTTCTTCTCGTATTTTCTTTCAATTTGGTAGCTTAGGGTAGTTAATTTCTTGTTAAAATTAGAATTAGGTAGTTAAAATCACTGGGCAAACACTTAGGGGCCTTTATTAGTTGTAAAATTGGACTTAAAATCAAAATACCTTAAACCCTAGGTTGGTGCTATTTTTGGTGCTCAGTGCGGACCGCGGTGGAAATAGTGCGGTCCGTGGTGCTTTAGTGCGGTCCGCAATGGC
Source organism: Nicotiana attenuata (assembly GCF_001879085.1). NCBI lineage: Eukaryota > Viridiplantae > Streptophyta > Magnoliopsida > Solanales > Solanaceae > Nicotiana > Nicotiana attenuata. Next base: position 3,922 of record NW_017682722.1, on the reverse strand, counting down.
ATTTTGTGCGGACCGCATTGATGAGTGTCTGTAATATGATCTTTGAGGACTGCGGCCGCACTACATTTTGTGCGATCCGCACTGCAATCTTGAACTTCATTGTATATACTGAGACTAACAAAGCATGACTTAATTTGTTTGCAGACAATGGTAAAATCAAGAGTCCAGGGTACTAAACAACCAGGTAGAGGAGAGTCCTCCTGGGGGAGGGGACGTGGAAAGATAAAATTAACCCCCAAAGTTCGCGACGCATTAAAAACAACAAGGAAGGCAATTCGAGCCACTGATAGAGCTGCTTCCCATTCCTCGGGAAGTGAGTATGTGCCTTCCAAGGAGCTGACTGACTCTGATTCTGTTCCGGAATTTATGGATGATTTCTCGGGCAGATTCAGGCTGACAGATGAACCCACTCCTCCAGCATCCCCCACTGCTCAGGCTTCAGTGCACGTATCTTCTGGGTCATCTGAGGGCTCAGCCGAAGGCAGTAAGGATGAACTCCACCTCTCCCACAGCTTCATTATCCGGAGAGGGTGCAGTAGGACAAGAAGAGGTAGTAGGAGAAGGGGGTGAACCTCAGGTGGGAGGTTTTGCTAGAACTAGAAACCCGGAAGTGTAGCAAGATCGATTTGTGAGTGAGGTGGCCTACCATAAATTCAGGGAATGGTGGCCAGTGAGGAAATTGATTCCGGAGAGAAGCTTTGTTGATAGAGACCTATTGCCTCACAACCCCAATGTGAGAAGGCAATTTAGGGAGAGAATAGGCTGGGCATACTTCTTGGGGGACTGTGTGGATACAAACGAGCACTTGGTCAAGGAATTCTATACCAATGCTGCCCACATCAAAAAGGGTACCAAAGTGACCAAGGTGCGAAATTTGGAAGTGTTGTTTGATGGAAAGTCAATAAATGACTACTTGGGCTTCGATGAGGAGGATGAGTCACTGTACTTGGCTAAGATGGAATTAGGTGAGGAGGTCCATCCTTGGTTGGCACAGTATCTGGCAATCCCAGGTACCACCCTCGATTGGCTGATTGCAGGAGTAAAAATTTTAAGAAGAAGTTTGAATTTCGAGGCCAGGGGATGGGAAACATTCGTATGCAGCAGGTTGGACTAACTACTCATGAAAACTCCCTCCCTCTTCACCGGGCAGTACTGGTAGCATCAATCATGGCAGGGTACCCGATTAACATCGGGAATGTGATGTCTCAGGTGATCACACAGGTAGTAACTGAAGGTGATAGAAACTACCCCTTCCCTAGCTTCTTGACCATGTACCTCCGGGACCTAAAAGTTGAAAAGCGGTCATTCGATATCAAAGTCAAAGCAAAGGCCCCGTTCTCATGGTACAACATGCAGGGTGATGACAACCCAAAAAGCAAGACTTTCAAGGGAACTGCCACTGCTCCAACTGGCCAGTCTGAAGAGCCAGTTGTGGTGGTGGCTCCTACTCAGACTGCCTCCTACCAAAGATAAAATCCCTAGTCAACCCTTTTGAGCCTTAAACCTTTTTCCTTCAAGAACCATGATACAAGCCCTTACCCGTTCTAAAAGATACCCTCTCTTGGCACCCGATCTTTCCTTAGCACATGGAAAAAGTATAAGTTTGGGGGGAGAGACGAGGATTGCAACAAAGTGGTAAAAAGGTACAAAATGAAGAAAAGGAAAGGCAATGAAAAAGAAAGAAAAGCAAAAAGACAAAAAGAATACTCAATGTGGAAATGAATAAAAGGGATTCAAGAAAAGCAAAAATTGAAAGGTGTGGAAAATTGAGAAAGGAGAAAAGATTTGAAATGTATAAGAAAGAGTGACAGTGTGTCTCTCTAACCCCTTGAAAGAAGTGAAAAGACTCAAAAAGTCAAGTGAATTTGAGCCAAAATGAAACAAAAGAAGTGCTTAAGGGAAGATGAAACCTACTTAGACCAAACATTGCCTACCCGGAACCAAAAGCCTTCACTATGTCTCCACAAAAGCCCTATATGATCTCTAGTTGAATGAAGCTTACATTAGTAGTGACTCACATAAGGGGCATGCATATGGTACTTAGAGCCGGACTTGTGACTTTTCTTTCTGAGAGATGAGTGAATTTCCATTAACCTCGTTATGAGTGCCACTATTCTAAAGGTGAAGTTTGCTTAGGGAGAGATGAGGATGTGTGAGTTTAGGTTCCACAATGACCAAAGTAATAGAAAGAGTTCTTTGATGTGTTGAGTCAACTCTTGATGCTCTTGTGTCGCACTTAATCCATGGTGTTTGAAAGAATAAATGTTGTTAACGATTCATTTGTATTGAGGGCAATTGTTAGTCCCAATTGATGCTAGATAAGGTCACCTTAGGATAGCTGAATTTTCTTGGATTTTCTCTTAAGGGGCGGGTCTTATTTTGTTTGCTTGAGGACAAGCAAAAGCTTAAGTTTGAGGGAGTTGATAACTAGGGAATATGACGCATTTTACACCCCTTCATGCTCAAGTTTTGATTAGAAATGTGTATAAAATAGTCCTAAAGACTCATAAGTTGTGCTTGATTGCAGGTTTGATCAACAAGGTGACAAGGTGTCTAAGATCAGCTCAAAAAGGAGTGAAACTTGCACAAGTACCAAGACAGGACAAAGCTCAGGCAGAACAGGGCCAGTGCGGCCGCACACTATTCTGTGCGGTCCGCACAAGTGAGGTTCAGAGAGGCTGCTATTCAGGCACAAAGGCAATGCGGCCGCACTAGATTTTGTGCGGTCCGCACTGGGATCAATACGGCCGCACTCGATTTAGTGCGGTCCGCAGAGGGAAGGTTCAGAGGGTTTCCAATTTCAAGTTTGAAGCCCAATGCGGTCCGCGCTCCATTTCATGCGGACCGCACTAGAAGCCACTGCGGCCACACTAGACTTTGTGCGGTCCGCATTGCCCAAGTTCAGAGAGCTGGAAATTCAAGTCAAGAGCCTTAGTGCGGCCGCACGTGATTTTGTGCGGTCCGCACTAGCCCCGCAAGGGTATTTTTGTCCGAGATTTTTAGCCTAGTATAAATAGATTCTTTTCCCATTTTTAGGGAATCAGATAGTTTTGTACGTAGAGCTGCGCTCCTGACTTGGGTTATTTTGCTCTTTTGAGTAATTTTAGCTTAATTTTACCACTGAATCTTCAAGTTCTTCTTAGTAATTAATTATTATGAGTTTATCTTCATCTATTTCTTTGTTTTTCTCTCTGATTATAAGTAGCTAGACCCATCAGCTAGGGTTGTGGCTCAACCCTAGTGTGGGTAATTGATGGGTCTTGTATTTTAGGGCTTGATTGACTATGGGTGTTTGATATTTGGGCTAATTTCATGTTTTATTGTTGAATTAGTGGTTGCAAATACTAGTTTGTGTTTAGTTGACTTTTGCTCTTCTTGAGAAAGAGAGCCTAAGTCTCTAAAATTAGTCCAACAAAGAATTGGGGCGTACTCAAGAGAATTGATAGCCCCAATTAAAGGGTTAAACCGAGAGATCGTAATACCCGACTTGAACCTTAATTGCTTGTGCAAATTTGCATACCCAATTGGTCTTGAGAAAGCCAATTCAGGCAAAATCACTCGAACTACCGAGAGGTATAGAGTGAGTAGAATCGAGCAATGGTTATATCATACTCCCCAAATGTATCAATCTAGCTTTAGACTCAAGAATCCGTCAATTGACCACCTAGGCGAAAGTCACTACCCTAGTGCCTTTTAATCATTTGAACAACTCGCAATAGTTTAATCCTAGCTTATTTTAGTTTAGTTGAGCATTGTAGTTTTATAAAAATTAGAATCATAATTAAAACCAAAAATGTGTAGAAGTGCAATTTGGAGCAAATACACAACTCCACTTTAGATAGACACCCAACTCCAATATCTAGCTCCCTGTGGAAATCGATCTAGACCCTAAATCGGGTAAAAGCTGCTTCGACCCCTCTCT
>NW_017682721.1:0-9406 GCF_001879085.1 Nicotiana attenuata | reverse complement strand
CATGTATTAGTTCATCGGCACTTAGGGCCACAATTACCACATCATACTTGGCACTAGGCTACATTCCATAACTCACATTTCACATTATTCCCATTTTCAACATTAACCTTGCCATTTAAGATCATAGGCACGTACAAAAGCAATTCAAGTCATAAGCATAGAGAGGAATTCATCTAGTTTGGCATATTAATCACAATGTAACCTCGACTTGAAATTTAAGCATTTAGCACATTGCTCATGTTCTCCACACATCCTCAATTTTACAAAGAATAGCACATTAAACACATGGAGAAGCACCTTCCACATAAATTTTCACAACATCAATTTATTTGTCATAACAAGTACAACATCAATCAAATTTCGGATTTACAACATTTGCACGGACACCATGGAAGCTCAATTTCTAAGAGGAGGGGGTTTTAGCCATACATACCTCAATAGAGCTTTTCTTAAATCCTTACAATAAATTCCGGAATTTCCTAGCAACTTCGATCTATTTTATGAAAATTGCAAGTTGAACCAAGAATTAGAGACATGATTAAGGTTCTAGCTTATTCGAACATATTAGCAAGCACTAAGTGTGCATTGTGATTTTAGGACCCTTTTTGTGAAAGATTTTCATCATCTTACACCCCAATTGCTATCTTTTTAGTTCATAACCTCCCCATACCCTATTATCTTTTATGCATGCAAGAAAGTCCATTTTTATACCCATGAACCCACAAGCTAATTCCTCATTCTAGGGTGAATTTCGAAACCAAAGGTTAGGGCTCAAGTTCTTACCTCTTGGGGTTAAGGCCTAGCAGCTTTACTTGAAATTCTTCAAGGGTTTAGGTAAGGATTGGGTGGGGACTTGATGAAGATTACTCTCTCTCCCTCTAGAACTTCCTCTCTCACTCTATTTGCAGTAAAATAGCATAAATGAGGTCTAATGGGGTGTTTTTAATGGGATGGGGTCGGGTTATAAAAGTTAGAAAATAGGAGCCCCGAAACATTCTGCGATCGCATAATGGACATGCGGCCCGCAAAAGGGAGCGCCAAAATGGCTTCAAAAACCTGAAAAAATTGCACGAGTATACGACAAGAATGTGGTCCGCATACCTATTCTACGGTCGCATAATGCACCGCAGAACTGCCGCTCGCAAAATTTCAAGTGGATTATGCGATGACTATGCGGCCTGCATATTGATTATGTGATCGCATAATGGGCCGCATAGTTGACCTTAAAATTAACCATCAAACTGTCTGACTCTGCAGCGACTCTGCGGTCCGTATAGCTATTATGCGACCGCATGATGGACCGCATAAACGCACTTTTCTAGAAAACATTATTTCTTAATTTTTTAATGCATAGATCAGTCCAAAGGGTCCGAACCGCTTACACATATTCCTAACTCGGCACTACGAGCTTTCGAGTTATTGAGTAGAAATTTTCATGGGGCCTTACATCCTCCCCTACTTAGGATCATTTATCCTCGAATGAGGATCAAGGTTCACTCATTAGCAGTCTATATGCAACCTCAGCTTTTCACAACATGAAACATATCAACAGCCCCAAATTTGGCTAACTCCCCAAATTTCCAAAAATATTTCCAGAGTTTCCTTTGTAACTAGGCCTATCCACCTGTCAGAGAGCCCCAAAAACATATCCTAACAGCATATACATAATCCATAGACATGACATAACTTGTACAATACTAACCATGGCCGCATGGGCAACATAACCAAAACGAAACAGAACAGTTTTACATAGATCAAATCAAAGATTACAGAGTTCATAGGAACCAAATGTATAAAAGCTATTACATGGCTATACAAACAAATGTCGGTACTTCCTACTCCCAAGTGGCTTCCTCAACCTGCTGGTTCTGCCATAACACTTTTACGGAGGCAATTTCCATATTTCTCAATTTCTGGACTTGCCTGTCAAAAATGGCAACTAGAACTTCTTCATATGACAGTTCTTCATTAACCTCAATAGTTTCAACTGGCACTATAGTGGACGGGTCTCCCACTACCTTCTTCAACATAGACACATGGAAGATTGGGTGTACCAGTGACATCTTGGGTGGCAGCTCGAACTTGTATGCCACCTAACCAATCCACTGAATGATTCTATACGGTCCGAAATACCTTGGACTTAATTTTCCTTTCTTTCCAAACCGCATGATACCCTTCAAGGGGGAAACCTTCAAAAATACCCAATCATCTTCTTTGAACTCCAAATCGCTGCGACGAACGTTCGAATAAGACTTTTGGCGACTCTGAGCAGTTTTCAACCTTTCCTTAATCATTTTGACTTTCTCCATGGCCTGGTGCACAAGGTCTGGCTTTATCAATTCAGCTTCTCCAACCTCGAACCACCCAATGGGAGACCTACATCTCCTACCATACAATGCCTCAAATGGCGCCATTTGGATACTAGTAGGGAAGCTATTGTTATAAGAAAACTCTATGAGTGGCAAATGATCATCCCAGCTACCTTTGAAATTGAGAGCACAAGCACGCAACATGTCCTCAAGCGTCTGAATAGTCCGCTCTGCTTGCCCGTCGGTCTGAGGGTGAAAAACGGTGCTAAGATTTACCTGCTTGCCCAAACCTTGCTGAAATTTCTTCCAAAAATTGGTCATGAACTGAGCCCCTCGATTTTAAATGATTGAGACTGGAGTACCATGCAACCTGACTATTTCGTTGATATACAACTGAGCATACTGTTCCGCTGGGTCGGTAGATTTGTCTGGCAAGAAGTACGTTGATTTCGTGAGTCGATCCACAATCACCCAAATTGAGTCGAACTTGCGCGGAGTGCGCGGTAACCCCACCACAAAATCCTTGTTGATCATTTCCCATTTCCACATCGGAACTTCTATGTTTTGAGCCAATCTACCGGGCCTTTGATGTTCGGCTTTCACTTGCTGACAGTTCGGACACTTAGCCACAAAGTCCACCACATCCCTTTTCATTTTGTTCCACTAATAAACTTCTTTGAGATCATGATACATTTTCGTAGAACCTACGTGCACAGAATACCTGGAAGTGTGAGCTTCTGCCATAATCCTTTCCCGAAGACCGTCAATATTCGGAATGCATAGGCGGCCTTGGTACCATAGGTTACCATCATCCATGCCAAGGAAAAATTTGTGGCCTTATGTTTATGAATCTCCTCCTTCAGCTGTGCTAATAATGGATCGTTGAATTGCGTCTCTTTCACCTCCGCTACAAGCAACGATTCAGCCCTATTCTACACAATTACCCCTCCTTCATTAGAGTCCGCAAGGCGAACTCGCAAAGTAGCCAATTGATGAACCTCCCGGGCCAACGGCCTTTGACACGCCTTCAAATGAGCCAAACTTCCCATAGATTTTTGACTAAGAGCATCCACAACAACATTAGCCTTTCCCAGGTGATAGAGAATATCAATGTCATAGTCCTTGAGTAACTCTAGCCATCCTCTTTGTCTCAGATTCAACTCCTTTTGTTTGAAAATATATTGAAGGCTCTTGTGGTCCGTAAACACATCCACATGGACCCCATACAAATAATGTCGCCAAATCTTTAGTGCGAACACCACTGCCGCAAGCTCTAAGTCGTGGGTTGGATAGTTCTTTTCATGATTGTTGATTTGCCTAGAAGCGTAGGCTATAACCTTGCCGTGTTGCATTAGCACACACCCAAGCCCGATCCTTGAAGCATCGCGATATACCACAAATCCCTCTGTACCCTCTGGCAGGGTTAATACAGGTGATGTAGTCAATCTTGATTTCACTTCTTGGAAGCTCCTTTCACAAGCATCAGACCACTGGAACTTCACTGCTTTCTGCGTCAATTTAGTTAAAGGAGAGGCAAAAGTAGAAAATCCCTCCACAAACCTTCTGTAGTACCCAACCAATCCCAAGAAATTGCGAATCTCTGTTGGAGTGGTAGGTCTAGGCCAATTCTTCACTGCTGCAATCTTTTGAGGATCAACCATAATTCCTTCCCTGGAGACGACATGACCCATGAACGCGACAGATTCAAGCCAAAATTCACATTTCGAAAATTTCGCATATAATTGGTGTCGTTGAAGAGTCTGCAGGACTGCCCTGAGATGGTTAGCATGGTCCTCCCGACTTCGGGAATACACAAGAATATCATCAATGAACACTATCACAAAGGAGTCTAGAAAAGGCTTGAAGACTCGATTCATAAGATCCATGAAAGCTGCCGGGGCATTTGTTAGCCCGAAAGACATCACCACAAATTCAAAGTGCCCATACCGAGTCCTGAAAGCTGTTTTTGGAATATCCTGCTCCCTTATCTTCAATTGGTGATACCCGGACCGCAAGTCAATTTTTGAGAACACCTTGCAATTGATCAAACAAGTCATCTATCCTTGGTAGAGGGTATTTATTTTTGATTGTGACTTTGTTAAGTTGTTGGTAGTCAATACACATCCGTAGCGACCCATCTTTCTTCCTTACAAACAAAACCGGTGTGCCCCATGGTGACACACTTGGCCGGATGAAACCCTTCTCTAGCAAATCCTTCAATTGTTCCTTTAGCTCTTTCAATTCTGCCGGCACCATTCTGTAAGGTGGGATTGATATAGGCGGCGTGCCCGACATTACGTCGATCCTAAAATCAATCTCCCTATTTGGTGGGATCCCAGGGAGCTCATCTGGAAAGACATCCGAAAATTCATTCACAACTGGCACAGACTCAAGGCTAAGTGCTTCGGTATCTGTGTTTGTAACCCGAACTAAATGATAGATACACCCCTTCTTGATCATCTTCGCAGCCTTAAGGTATGAAATAAACCGACCTTTAGGCCCTACATTATCTCCCTTCCATTCCACAACGAGCTCATTAGGAAATTCAAGCCTCATAGTTGTAGTCCAACAATCAAGCTTGGAAAAACATGAGTAAAGCCAATCCATTCCCATTATTACATCAAAATCGACCATCCCTAATTCAATGAGATCGTCCATGGTTTCCCTACCACGTACCGTGACAACACAACCTCTATAAACTCGTGTAGCCATAATAGGCTCAACCCACCGGAGTAGATACCGAGAATGGTTCCTGAAGTTGTTTTGGTTCTATCCCAAATTCCATAGCAACAAAAGGGGTAATATAGGACAAGGTGGAATCGGAGTCAATGAGTAGATACACATCATGAGATTGGACAGTCAGAATACCTGTAACAACATCTGGAGAAGCCTCTGCAGTCTGGCGACCACTCATAGGATAGAACCGGCTAGGTCCTCCCGAAATCTGCGCACCACCCCTAGCTGCACCTTGCCCCGCGGGTGCTGGGGTACCTCGAGCTGGAGAGGGGGATGAATATGTAGCAACTACTGGAGTGGATGATTGTGATGTCCCCTACCCGCACCCTGGCGGGATGTACGACAATGCATCTGAATGTGGCCCCTCATCCCGTATCCATAGCATATGGGTAACTCCAAGTAGCAAATCCCTGAGTGAATCTTCCCGCACCTGGGGCACGGGGACCTTTGCTGCTGCTGGGATCTCTCTCTTGACCGACCCCGCTAGTGGGATCCCCTGTTGCCCTAACTGGGCCTGAAACGACTCTACTGATGCTGCTGACTGGGCCTTGATGGCGGTGCACTAGCTGAAGACTGTGCAACAAACTGGGACGACCGTGATGATCCTCCCCAGAAAGATGATCTTCCCCCGCCTAGTGACTCAGCCATATTGCCCGTATATCGGGTCTTTCTGTTAATCTCTCTCTCCATTCTGTTCTTCAGTTTACGGTTCTCTGTGGCCTGAGCAAATGCCACCATCTTCCAATAATTCATGTCAGAATTCAAGGCAACTGTATAAGCCTCATTAATAGTCAAAGGGCTAAGGCCCTAAACAAACCAGCGCACCCTAGCCTCCATTTTGGGCAACATGTGAATAGCATACCTGGACAGGCGGGCAAACTCCATATGGTACTCCCACACACTTCTGCTACCTTGCTTCAGGTTCTCAAACTCTGCTGCACGGGCTGCCCTTGTCTCAACAGGCAGGAAATGATTTATAAAGGCATCAGCGAACTCGCTCCACCTCGCCGGAGGGCTCCCCTCCTCACGGGAATCTTCCCACAACTCAAACCACGAATAGGCCACCCCTTTCAAACGGTAGGCAGCCAACTCTACTCCCTCTGTCTCAGTTGCACGCATAACCCTGAGGGTCTTGTGCATCTCATCAATAAAATCCTAGGGGTCCTCTTCTGGATTTGCACCCGAAAACACTGGAGGGTCTAACTGATGAAATCTGTTTAGCCTTGAACTGGTGGAATCCCCTAGCTGACTAGATGAACTGGGCGCAACATTTGACCTTTGGACCTGTAAGGACACTAGCTGAGTCAACATCTGAATAGCTCTCCTAAGATCCCCATCAAAATTACCAGAACCGGAAGCTGGGGCTGGAGGCAGAACAGGAGTATCAATGGGAGGGATAGTAGCACCCTCAACAGGTGTAGGAACTGGTGTAACAGTCGGGGGAATGTCCTCACCCCTCAGGTTATCACCCGCATCATTAATTACAGAGTCGACTGCAGCTCCTGGGCAGCATTGACTCCTTGGCAAGTCCTCGCTTTCTTCTTAGGTACCATGTACTGAAAACTTAACGAATGCACTAGTTAGAGGAGGAATAGTTTCACAATTTCCGCATAATCAAAAATATCAAAGAAGGGTGTTATTCCTAATTCTCAAGTAGCCGCCAACTTATAGATGTGGTCGACTACACACCGATAAGAAGGACTCTACTAGAAACGGCTCCGAGACATCCTAGGACACATTAAAACCTTAGGCTCTGATACCAAGTTTGTCACGCCCCAACCTCATGAGGTGCGACCGGCGCTCAATCGAGCGAACCCAACTGAGCAAGCCTTTTTAAAACTTTCTACCCAACTCAATACGATTAAGGAACCATGCTTTCGTTTATTTAGACAATAGCAAAAATCGAACATTCACATTGTTAATTCATTTTCATATCACAAACCTTAAACCATGGTTAAGTTTTCAAGATTTCATACAGTTACAGTTTAGAAGAACTAGAGTTTAGAATTACTATGCAGCACATTGACCCATCTGACATCCGAACATAACCCACACAAACGTCTACGGAGCCTCTAAGGATACAAAAGACTATTATGAAAATGCCGGCAACAATGCCCCAGCAATACCTCAAAAATGGAAGTCTACAACAAAAGATGTACAATATAACCCCTTGAAGGAGAAAGGGGCTCACCAAGACATTGAGAGGAGGATACTCCGCTACGCGCGATCAGCACTGTCCCCTATAGAGCCACCTACATTCATTCAAAAATGTAGCGCCCCCGGCAAAAGGGATGTTAGTACCATTGGATAGTACTAGTATGTATAACTAAACATCATCCTGTTAGAAAGAACGACCATACAAGAGTACAAAGAAATCATAAGGACTACAAAGCTTCAAACAATCACCACGTTTGCAATATAAAAGGTTCACATAGTTTTCACGTAGTTTCCGAAATTTTAGGTTGGGGCATTCCATATTGTTGCATCATCATTCACAATACCACCGCTTTCTTGAGCGGAGTCGGATCACGGCCCGATCGGCTAAGTCGTCTTACCAAGACGTTACCCTTATTTCATTCTCACTTTCCCGTTTCATATATCAATACAATACCACCATGTGCGTGTAGCATGGCGTCCGATCACGACCCGATCGGCTAAGCCGTCTTACCAAGACGTTACCCTTTCCCGTTAATCATCTCACTTCAATTTTTGGTTTCACATGTATTAGTTCATCGGCACTTAGGGTCACAATTACCACATCATACTTGGCACTAGGCTATATTACATAACTCACGTTTCACATTATTCCCATTTTCAACATTAACCTTGCCATTTAAGATCATAGGAACGTACAAAAGCAATTCAAGTCATAAGCATAGAGAGTAATTCATCTAGTTCGGCATATTAATCACAATGTAACCTCGACTTGAAATTTAGGCATTTAGCACATAGCTCATGTTCTCCACACATCCTCAATTTTACAAAGAATAGAACATTAAACACATGGAGAAGCACCTTCCACATACATCTTCATAACATCAATTTATTTGTCATAACAAGTACTGCATCAATCAAATTTCGGACTTACAACATTTGCACGGACACCATGGAAGCTCAATTTCTAAGAGGAGGGGGTTTTAGCCATACATACCTCAATAGAGCTTTCCTTAAATCCTTACAATAAATTCCGGAATTTCCTAGCAACTTCGATCTATTTTATGAAAATTGCAAGTTGAACCAAGAATTAGAGACATGATTAAGGTTCTAGCTTATTTGAACATATTAGCAAGCACTAAGTGTGCATTGTGATTTTAGGACCCTTTTTGTGAAAGATTGTTATCATCTTACACCCCAATTGCTATCTTTTTAGTTCACAACAACCCCATACCCTATTATCTTTTATGCATGCAAGAAAGTCCATTTTTATACCCATGAACCCACTAGCTAATTCCTCATTCTAGGGTGAATTTCGAAACCGAAGGTTAGGGCTCAAGTTCTTACCTCTTGGGGTGAAGGCCTAGCAGCTTTACTTAAAATTCTTCAAGGGTTTAGGTAAGGATTGGGTGGGGACTTGATGAAGATCACTCTCTCTCCCTCTAGAACTTCCTCTCTCACTCTATTTGCAGTAAAATAGCGCAAATGGGGTCTCATGGGGTGTTTTCAATGGGATGGAGTCGGGTTTTAAAACTTAGAAAATAGGAGTCCCGACACAATCTGCGATCGCATAATGGACATGCGGCCCGCAAAAGGGAGCGCAAAAATGGCTTCAAAAACCTGAACAAACTTCCCGGGTATACGACAAGAATGCGGTCCGCATACCTGTTCTGCGGTCGTATAATGCACCGCAGAACTGCCCCTCGCAAAATTCCAAGGGAATTATGCGATGACTATGCGGCCCGCATATTGATTATGCGATCGCATAATGGGCCGCATAGTTGACCTCAAAATTAACCATCAAATTGTCTGACTCTGCGGCGGCTATGCGGTCCGCATAGCTATTATGCGACCGCATAATGGATCGCATAAACGCACTTTTCTGGAAAACATTATTTCTTAACTTTTTAATGCATAGATCAGTCCAAAGGGTCCGAACCGCTAACACATATTCCTAACGCGGCACTACGAGCTTTCGGGTTTTTGAGTAGAAATTTTCACGGGGCCACATCCTCCCCCACTTAGGATCACTCATCCTCGAATGAGGATCAAGGTTCACTCATTAGCAGTCTATATGCAACCTTAGCTTTTCACAACATGAAACATATCAACATCCCCAAATTTGGCTAACTCCCTAAATTTCCAAAAATTTTGCCAGAGTTTCCTTTGTAACTAGGCCTATCCACCTGTCAGAGAGCCCCAGAAAC
>NW_017682720.1:5218-9407 GCF_001879085.1 Nicotiana attenuata | reverse complement strand
CTTGTTTCACAAGTTTCTGACCCCTGAGAATTTTCCAAAAACCTTCCAGCTCCAAATTTCCCCAAATATACATTTTCTGCAAGTTTAAGATCTGAAATTCGAACTTCAGATTCGAATACAGCAAAAAAAACTTAACAAAAAATACTGTTCTATTGTAACTTTGGGCCTGTTCGAGTTATGTCCAGTTGGTTTATTGATTCCTTTGGTTATGAACTATTTCCTGAGTTGATTTCAAGCTAGATTTAGCTGCTCAACCAGATTTTGGTTCTGTTTAACTGGTTCCTCATTGCTGGATTTTTAAACTTACTCGCTGTGATACTGCTGACTTGAATTGCTGCTGACCCCTCTTCTCGTGTTATATTTCCATCTCCAGGTATTCATTCTGCTGTTACACAGCTATGTAGCACTTATTGGGCAAGCAATAAAAGTCAACACACGATTTCTCATGCTCAATTAACCCAATACATTCCTACTGCCTTTTATGTTTAAATGAGCTTCTGTGTGTAATTCAATAAGTATTAACGTATGTAGTTGTAGGAATCATTTTGTTTTAGCCTTACCCATGTGTAACTGGACTGTATAAAGGACCGTTCTGTACTGTTTCGAACTTCAGTGTGATAGAATATAGTGTGTAGTGATAGTAGGTTCAATTTAGTTGAGGTTGATCGTTTAAATCTCCATGCATATAATTAGTCTATGAGTTTCAGCATGTTGATTCAATAGTATTGACCTTGACATATTCAATTTCAGCAGGACCAACATTAGACCAGTCCTGATTTTAACAATAAATTTCAGCACGTTCAGCATATTCTGTCATTTTATTTAAAGTAGTCACAGTTTCCACATAAAAATTTTCCTTATAAGGTTGAAATTTTCTTTAAGATGAGTTTGAGTTGAACTGGGCGGTTAAGAGGCCCAGACATGGCAAATGCTGAAAATCGGACTCTATCAACCAATTCATATAAAATAAGACTTGGGCCAATGCCCAGAAGCCCAAGGCAAGCTCCATTCACAGATTACTATTGCCATAGACCTGGGCCCGAAGTTCACAGCCCAAACGATAGACACGAAGAGTCTATTAAACTACATTAGGGATATGGGGTATTAATTTACAATATCAATGTAGGGTTTCGAGTTAAGTAGCGGGTTCAAATTAAGAGGGTCCTTCCTTTTGTTTGAATTCGGACTTGAACTTGAGACCCGAATTTATAAATGCAAATTAATTAGGGCCCTTTTTAGAGACAACACTGTAATAGAAAATCATAGTTTCTTTAGAATACCCTTTAAATAAAACATGAGATGAGCCTCGCCGCATAAAACATACAAATTGCGGGGCCCTCATTAAATACTATGTTAAAATATTTTAGAAATCGGGTAAGCCATTTAGCAAATTTCCATGGTCTCCCGCAAAGATACCAACACGCTAGTCGCTTTAGGCGCGTTATTTAATAATTTTACCTTCCTAAACTCGGGTGCGCATTTCATGCAACCCAAATCCAAATCCCAAAACGTTGAATAAGAGGTGAGGATCCGGGTGCATTTCATGTGACGTGATCCAAAAACACGCTCTTAAACGGCGTTCACTTTCGTAAAAAGTAAATAAAAGCGGTAAATAATTTATAAAATTGCACTATAAGTTTGAACTTGTATAAAAATCAGATTTTTAGCCATTTATAATAATTTAAGCGACCGTGCTAGAACCACGGGATCCGGGGGTGCCTAACACCTTCCCTCGGGTCAACAGAATTCCTTACACAGAATTTCTGGTTCGCAGACTCCAATTGGGAAGTCGAAATTTTCCTCGATTTGGGATTTAAAATCGGTGACTTGGGACACCAAAAGCCAATCCTATCCCAAGTGGCGACTCTGAAAAATAAATAAATAACCCATTTCGAATAATGTCACTTTAAATGGAAAAACTCCCTTATACATTATCCTTCGGGGTAGGTGTGTAAAAAGGAGGTGTGACAGCTCTGGCGACTCTGCTGGGGATCACGAACCCAGAATTTCGATTCAGGGTTCAAGAATTCGAGCTTAGTACAATTGTTATATTTGGCTTTATCTGATTTTTCTACATGAGCTAAATACCGCTTTGATATTTGTTGAAATTGTATATATAAACTGTCGCGAATCCCTTCCTCTTTCTGAGTCTTCTACATCATGGAGAAGGGTGCACTTCGTGTAGCTTCTCTTCTGTTTAGAGTCTTTTCCCATTTAGAACGAGGTTGGATAAGTTGCAAAGCCGGCGGAGCTTCTGTATCCCCGGTACGCTGCCTCCCCCTCGGCCCGAGTTGTCCGCTCGAGTAAGCCAGGTCTAGACCAATAAAACTAGGGTTAAACCTAGAAGAACAAAAACTCATGCCGGATCCCTAGTAGGACGTTTGTTTGCATCATGTGCATTTGACTTAGGGGACTCAACACAGGGGTTGGGTCCGTCTAGGACAGGTGACCTGAAATGAATTGACCATCCTGATGCATCTTACGTGCTACTTGCGCATTTATTTGCTCGGCTTTGCATGTTGACTGGCTTGTCTAAATAAGTGAAAATTGAGGAAATAAGCAGTGTTAGGACTAAGTGAGGATGACCATTTGTTTTGAAAAACCCCAATGCCCAAATAGTACCGAAATGCTGCCGGATTTGTGAAAAATGAAAAAAAAAAGAGAAAAAGGAAAATATTTGAAAAAAAAGGAAGGACGAAAATTGTTGTTCAAAAAAATACATTTTTTGATTTTGGCAAATCTGCCCGAACTACGCCGGTTTGATTCTCACCGGATGTGAGATACGTAGGCAACCCTCATCGGGTCCAACCACCCTTTTACAAAAATAGCCAAAAATACCAAAATTTTAAGTTTTTTTTTTTTTAATCGGGTGATGCCATTCTTGTTTTAAAATAAGCCGAACGTCCCCAAAAGGACGCCGGAAGGCTGTTTTCGCAAGAATAGCCACCTGAGTCATTTTCAAACGGTTTGCAGGAACAGCCTTAAAATCTTCCTTCCAGAAGTGCTGAAAGGCCGTATTTGCAAATCCAAGTCCTTATTTTCTAAGTAAAGAATTTTTGCATAAATAGCCATTTTTCAAAATAAGTCATTAAATTCCCCTAAAATAAATATGCAGGATGAATTCAAGTGACATCGAAACCTTCTCAGTCCTGAGCGAGATCCCTTTGAAACTCCATATGTGGTGGCATGACTTGGGAAAAGGAAGCAGAGATACTGTGATCAAAAGCCTGGGCGGTCTCGTAGATTTGTTAAAAATCAAGCCAAGAACAGATGTCATCGAGGCACTAATACCATTTTGGGACCCGACCCGTAATGTGTTTCGGTTTTCAGATTTTGAGCTCACGCCTACATTAGAAGAGATCGCCGGATACGCAGGTCTAAATGGGAACCTCCGTGGTAGATACCCTTTGGCTCCACGGCCGGTAACTCTTCACAGGTTTTTAGATTTGTTGAACATTAGTCGGGATATTCAAGACCCACATTTGGCGGAAGGGTGCTGTACACTACATTTCCTGTATCACCGGTATGGTAACCCCTAAGGCTTTGAGGAACCCAATACAGGATTGACACATGCTGGAAACAAAGACAAATGGGAGGCCCGACGCGGATTAGCCTTCATGGTGGCCTTTTTGGGAGTGTTAGTTTGTCCCAGGAAAGACGGTCACATAGACCTTGGTCTAGTAGGCATGCTAGATGTTGCCATAAAGAAACCTACTAGCACAGTGGTTCCTTTGATTGTAGCAGAAATATATCGAGCTCTGACCAAATGTCGAGAAGGGGAGAAATTCTTTCAAGGTTGCAATTTGCTTTTGCAGTTGTGGATACAGGAGCATCTTTGTCACCGCACAGGCTACATGAATTACGGTTTAACCGGGTTGAGTTGTATCGCAGAATTCGAGACCTGAGTTACAGGTATTGAGTTTCCGGAGGGTACTGAGGCTTGGTCGTCATGTTTAAGATCCCTCACAGCAGATAAAGTTGATTGGGCTTATGGATGGCTTCCCGCTACTGAAGCTATATACACATCAGCGGAGGTCCCCTATATTCTTTTGATGGGTATGCGAAGCATTCAGCCTTATGCTCCTTACCGAGTCTTGCGACAATTTGGAAGATTTCAGACGGTACACGGTGATGAGGACCTGAGTGGGCAAGTCATTGAGTTGGGCCC
This sequence comes from Nicotiana attenuata, assembly GCF_001879085.1. Taxonomy (NCBI): domain Eukaryota; kingdom Viridiplantae; phylum Streptophyta; class Magnoliopsida; order Solanales; family Solanaceae; genus Nicotiana; species Nicotiana attenuata. The sequence continues at coordinate 5,239 of NW_017682720.1, read as the reverse complement.
AAAAGCTGCATTCCCTGAAGG
>NW_017682720.1:0-729 GCF_001879085.1 Nicotiana attenuata | reverse complement strand
GCATTCTCCCTCATCATCAGGAAGCAAAAGGGAAGTTTGCCCCTAATTGGAAAGGTCCATACATCATCCGGAAAATATTGCCAAGAGGAGCACTGTATCTGGGAGACATCGAAGAGAATGATCCTGAGACAGCAGTCAACGCAGATGCAGTAAAAAGGTACTACGTCTAATCCTCATTCGGCGATGGCTTTTGTGCAATTGAGATGACGAAGGCTTTCTTTCTCGCTATCCAAACACTATCGACCCTTCATAAACCCATTTGAGCCGGTTAACCCTTCTTTGGCTAACCCTCTTTAGGAACCCGGAAAGTAACGAAAAAGAAAAAGAAAAAGGAAAAAAGAAAAGAAAAAGAAAAAAAAAGAAAAAAAAAGAAAAAGAAAAAGAAAAAAAAGAAAAAAAAAAGAAAAAATATATATGAAAAAAAAAGAAAAGAAAAAGAAAACATGATGAAAAGAAAAAGAAAAAGAAAACAAAAACAAAAACAACCAAAAAATAAAAGTTGCCTGAACTACGTTTGACTTGATCCCGAAAGGGTACGTAGGCAGCCTCTCTCTGGGGGTTCAGTCATACCAAAACAAAAATCCCAATTTCTCCGAAAATAAAACTGGGGCAGATGATATAATGGTTCGGCCAGGAATCCGCCGAAATGGTTCCAGAGTTGTACTTCCGTCCAGAGTTCTTGTTACCCGAAACCTTGTCCAAGTCCTTCTGATCAATTGGCAAAGGAGT
>NW_017682719.1:6942-9408 GCF_001879085.1 Nicotiana attenuata | reverse complement strand
ATATTATCAGGTCAAGGGTAATAGAACAGCTCGGTTTAACTAAACGAATCGTACCTGCCACTCGAGTCCTCAACGGGTTCAACATGGAGAGCGAATCAACGAAATGGGAGATCATCATACCCATCACCGTGGCCGGCGTAACCCAACACACCAAGTTCCGCGTCATCGAAGGGGACATGAGGTACAACGCCTTGTTCGGATGACCATGGATACATTGCATGAGAGCAGTACCGTCCACTCTCCACCAAAGGATAAAATTCCCGACAAAGGACGGGGTCAAAACCATCCATGGAGGGCAACACGCGTCCAGAAAAATGTTCACAATACACGATGCACTCTCGGTCCCCTTGCCTCCGCCCCCGAATAAACCCACGGGCGAATCAGGGCTCAACCCCGGGAAAGGCTGACAAAACGCAAAGACAAACCCGCGTCGCATGCCCGACCGTGGACGATCAAAGCAAGTCAGCACCCAGAAGTATCCCGTCTCAAGGTACCTCCATTTCTTTCATTTTATTTTCAAAATAGAAATTAACGCTCGTGCAGGCACTGCCCGAGAGCCTCGAGGACTCCCAAGAAAGGCGCGCCCGACTTGAACGAAAATATCGAGACACTAACACTGTCCAAAGATCTCGAGACATCCAAATAAAGGCGCGCCCGTTGCACTCTTTTCCTTAAACCGAGTTTTTATCCCAAAATGATGAAGGGTTTTTACCGGCAAGGTTTTTAATGAGGCAACGCCCGCGAAGCCACCGGGAGATAAAACTCCGCACAAATCGCTCGAAGCCATCTTTACGGCCAACCCCCGAAGCGGCTGGGAGCATCCCTCCTGAAATCCACCAGACTCAGAGGAGCGCTGAATAAAGATCCATACGGGGAAATGATGTATCAGGCCAAAGCGATCAAAGTATCCAAATCTCGTTAAGACGAGAACATGTATTATTCTATCAGGCATTCAAAAAACACCCCTTCTTTTAGAAGAAAAGAAAGGCTCCTAAACAAAAACAAAGCAACATGAGAATCAGCAAAACAACCCGAATTGTCATAATTCCGGTCGAGCTAACTCGACAACACATATGTCGCATCAAAAGTCAGAGCATATCTCCAATGCCTTGCTTTGCTAAAAGAAACAAATTACCGCACGCCCCCGATGGGGGCATCTCCACGAAATACGTCCCGAGATACTCGGAGACTTAGGAAGTCCGACATCCGGACAACCCAAGGGTCAAAATTCCGGGCTCACCAAGCCCCCGAAAAACAACTCCGGGCTCACCGAGCCCCCAGAAACAGCTCCGAGCTCGTGAAAAGTTGTTTTCAAGCAAACTCAACGACTTGGAGACTGTCGCCAATCGCCACGCACTAAAAAATCCAAAATTGTAAGACCCTAACGGGCAGCCTCGGCAAAACCAGATCTATTCTCCATAAACTGTAAGACCTCAACAGGCGTGGCAAAACTGTAAGACCTCAACAGGCATGGCAAAACTGTAAGACCTCAACAGGCATGGCACAACTGTAAGACCTCAACAGGCATGGCAAACTGTAAGACCTCAACAGGCATGAAAAATCCCGCAGTTTAGGCTACACATCGCATTTGTAAGAATCCCTAAAGGGCATACCCTCGGTGTGGACGCCTAAAATTGCTTCTCGGGATCAAAAATGGCCCCGGCCAAATGCACACGACTACGGTCGGAACGACTGATACAACCCAAAAAACGCGACTCGGGGACGCCCGACTGTTGCTGAAAATCCTCCGAATCTACTTCGGAAAGAACCGGTTAAAACACTGGCTTCCCTCAACAGGCAAAAAATGAGTCCCGACCATGTCGGCTCCAAAATAAATAAAAAAAAAAGCGTCGATTTACTCGACTATGGGCTATGAACCTTTCGATGTGCTCAAAACATTGCCGATTACGACTTGAAATTGAGGTTCTTTTAGAACCGACGACGGGTCAGGAAAAATAACCTATAAGACCTTAATGAGAGGAAAATAAAGCCTACAAAAGCTTCCGGGCCTCACATCAAACAGCGTAAGTGCCATTGTCGCCGGCTAAGCAAAGCCTCCGGGCTTCACACAGAAATGTCTCTACGACCATCAAATTGAAAATTGACAACTTGAGGATTAAAGAGAGCTCTAATCGTAACCCGATTCGGAGACCGGATCCAAAATAGTTAAACTGAGCAAAGCCTCCGGGCCTCATATCAAAAGGTCTCTACGACCAAACAACATAAGTTCCATTGTCGCCGGCTAAACGAGCCTCCGAGCCCTATATCGAAACGTCTCTACGACCAAGCAACATAAGTGCCACTATCGCCAAATGAGCATGCCTCCGGGCCTCATACTAAAAGGTCTCAATGACCAAACAGCAGAAAGGCTATCACCACTGACCGAAAGCTCAAATAATATTCAAGGGTCAATTACAGCCCAAGTCGCAACGCGACTCGGAGACTGGACCCAGAAAACTCACCAAA
>NW_017682719.1:0-2322 GCF_001879085.1 Nicotiana attenuata | reverse complement strand
CTAATTTGAGCTATGGTGGCACCAGGCCCCCATCACTAGGTANTAAGAGATTATGATTAGCAGTTGGGTATGATCCGCCCCTCCAGAGTCTGACATGATAGCAGTAAGCGTAGGCACAATACTTCATGTACATGCTTTGATGATGGGCAGTTATGCCAGGCAGCTGTATAGTACTAAGTGATTATTTTGATGGTTCCAGGGTAACGTTGTTGGAGCATTTGGGCCAGGCACCTAGAGTGGGCTATGATTGTGTATACTTAAATGAGTTCATTGTAGAACAAAGTTCTTGACATGTTTATTTGACATGTAGGCATAGAGATATACCTTCCTAATGCTAGACAGTGACATGACATTTGAATACTTGACATGTATACCTGACATATAGGCATAGAGATGCATTTTCCTCTTGCTATACGGTAATGTGACATTTATGATTTGACATGTACGCTTGACATGTAGGCATAGAGATGTATATTCCTCATGCTAGATGGTATATAGGAATAGAAATATACTTTCCACATGGTAATTGGTAAGCAGAAATTCTTATCTGGTGTTGTGAATTGGAAATACAGTTCAATTCATTAACTCATGTTTAGTTTATTTTCAATTGAAATATCTAGACTTAACTGTTATACCTGGAAAGCATGTCTACTTTTCCATAACTATGAACGAGTTGAGCATAATATCTTTCGAGATATTACTTTTATTGCCTCTATTATATTACTGTGAGTTAATATTGGTTATTGGTATTGGACACTGACCTTCTTTCGAGCTCATCACTGCCTTCAACCTAAGGTTAGGTTTGTTACTTATTGAGTACATGAGGTCGGTTGTACTCATACTACACTTCTGCACCTTGCGTGCAAATTTTGGAGCTGATGTTGTTGTGTATGACAAGAGATGTCACGTCCCAATCTTGGGGAGCGCGACTGGCGCTCAACAGGGTTACCCGTGTTGAGCAAGCCTGGACAATGATGTCTACCCAACTCACCTATGAATAAAGAGAAGAATACATTCCATAAATTAGACAGTAAGAGGTCATGTGAGTAACACCAGTTCCTTCCCATTAGTTACATCATTAAGAAGTTTCAAAAATAGTACGCTATACATTCATGGTTAAAGTGGAACAGATGATACAATTACAACAAGTTTGATTAAACCTTCCCAAACAAGATGCAACCCCCACTATGTCTACGGAGCCTCTAACAGAACCAAAAGAGTGCTAAGGCAGTGCCGGTAACAAGGCCCCGGCTATACCTCAAAATACTATGTACAAGGGACAAGAGATACAGGACCCAAAAGTGAAGTGGGGCTCACCAAGTAAGCTGAAAAGAGAGAGTGTGATGCTATTACAGATCGACACCACCTGCTATAGAAGCACCTGTATCCATTAAAGATGCAACACCCCCGATAAAAGGGACATTAGTATATATGGAGTAGTACTAGTATGTAAATCTAAACACCCTCAATAGAACGAGTAACAAAAAATGAAGAAGGAAACATGAAATCAATAAGAGATTCAAATAATAACAAAGTGTCATATTAGGGGAAAGGTAAATTTCAAGCAGGTTTGATATTTTAAGTTGGGAAACCTTTAGCACCGATACACCAGCGTGTTTTAGTACGAAGTTTGATCTCTGCCCAATCGGTTAAGCCGTCTCACCCCGAGACATCCACTCACAATACCACCATACGCGCAGCATGGCATCCGATCTCAGCACGATCGGCTAAGCCGTCTCACCACAATGTCGTATGGGTCGACATCTCATGTCGCTAGCAATAATCTCATCCCATTCAATGGGAAACATCTCAACACATCAATATCACTTCATAAAAGAGGAAACAACCTCATCACATTAACACGGGGATTTACCTCTCAATCACTCCTACACCGGCACATGTAGTTTCGGGGTTTGGTTATTTTGACCTACCCTTCCTCGCTGACTAAAAGATACTCCCAATGCATTTATTGTTTAAAGGGATTTACCACAAATTTCACGTTCTTTCATATGTCATTCATTTCATTGGCACCAATGGCTGTGACACAATATCTTTCTTGGCACGTTGGCCGCACATCATATTTCATGCACTTTCCATTCACTTTCAAATATCATCATAGATACTAGCAACAAGGATTTTCAAATTAAGACATTCAACACACATTTAAGCAGCTTAAGGTCTTAGGCACGTCTGATTTCTTACATAATTTGACATGATAGCTTTAATTAGAATCACATTTTTAAACCATAACATATTAGCACACAACCTATACTTAAACCACATTCTCGTACAGTAACTCAAACACACAAGAACCCTCGTAAC
>NW_017682718.1:6110-9408 GCF_001879085.1 Nicotiana attenuata | reverse complement strand
AGTTTTGCAAGACTGCACAGACTGCATAGTTGGCAAGTAGGTGTGTCACTAAAGCTTTTTGAGCAATACATTTCGTGTGTTATATGAGGTCTTTTTGGGACATATTATATATCAAATTGAAGGTCTTGGAATCTAGTTTCCAACACTCTTAATCGTTCGTTCATACGATATCCGGATAAAAAGATATAGGTATTTGAAAAAGGGCCAATGAGATGGTGCCAAGTAGCACCTTTTGACTTTTCAACCAAAATGGATATTTATCTTCCTATGTCATCTCATTCTTCATAATTCCAGAGAGCTCGACCAAATAAGACCCCTAACCTCACCCTTAAGCTGTCCACAAGGTTATCCAACAAGATTATCATCCGAGGCACAAAATCACGAAGCAATAACACTAGAACGATCCCCACGACGTGAGTATCGCTATATTGCCTCTCTTTTTCTTTGTAGTTGGAGTTTTGGAAGGTATTTAATAGTTAAGAAAATGCCTTATTTCTGTATTTAAGCTTTTAAATATGAAGGAATGTTGATAAATTCATTTCCTAATAGCTAGAACTCACGGGACGGTTATTGGAAGCCGTGAGTTCGAATTATTCGACTTGTTGTGCGCTGTTTTTGGGCTGTTTCGTGTTGGTATTGGGTTGTATCTTTTACTACTGTTTTGTGGAGTTTTGGAGGAGGAAGGATGTGGAAAAACACCATATAGATGTAGGGTTGTGGGCTGGTAGTTCTTCGTAACATTTCCGGATCGTTTGACACGACTACGGTGGCCGTCGTATGTATGAAGTGATTAGGTTGTGCGTGGACTGTTTTGAGAGGCTCAATATGATTATTATTGATGTTTTTTGGGCTGTTTGGTGATTGTTTGGAATTGTGTGAAGTCATATATATAGGGGAGGTGCTGTCCGTTTTATCATAAAATAGGTTATGGTCGATACATAATAGTTATGACGCTTGAATGATAACTACAGTATCGTTTCTCTTATTGTAGACTAAGGAGTCGTGAAAATTTCATAGCTTGAGATTGGGGCAGTATATACAAGGTATGTTAAGGCTCTTCCTTCATTCTTTTGGCATGATCTAAAGTGAAACGAACATAAACGATACGCTATTTCATAATGAATCTACTCCTAGCAACTAAGGTTGTCCATGTTATTCTTTCCTTACAAAGTTATTCCAAGAAAGTATATATGATCCTTGAGTCCTAGTGAAGTTCATATTGATGGTATGATGTCCATAATGTTAATCGATGGTGCAATGACCTTATGTCACTCCAAAAGGTTTAGAACGTGACTCCATGAGTCCAGCATGCATTATATATGTATCTACTTTACTCTACCGAGCCGCGCTATAGTCGGCCGGGTATGGCACCTATTGTGCAACCACTGATCAGTTGGGTTTACCGAGCTCCACGTGGCCGGGTATGATTCTACCGAGCCTTATGATGGCCGGGTACGTTTTTACCGAGTCCTCTTTGAGGCCCGGTATGATATGATGATGATGATGCCCATAGAGGCGTATGTTTTTAAAAGCTTATGTATATATATGTATTATGCATTTCATGTCAGTAGCCCCCACATGCACTCAGATGTTACAGGTTGTATCTCCTCTATCTCTCTTTACGTTACTGATCTTGTTTATGCTTTCCTGCCTTACATACTCGGTACTTTATTCGTACTGACGTCCTTTTTGCCTGGGGACGCTGCGTTTCATGCCTGCAGGTCCCGATAGACAGGTTGATATTCCCCCTAGTAGGCTATCAGCTCAGCGAAGGTGTTGGTGCACTCCACTTGCTCCGGAGTTGCCTATTTGGTCAGTATGCTTTGGATATGTATTGATTGGTATAGCGGGGCCCTGTCCCGACCTTTATAATTTTATGTACTCTTAGAGGCTTGTAGACAGATGTCAGGTGTATGGATACTTGTATGGCCTTGTCGGCCTATGTTTTAAGTTTACAAATGGTCATGTCGGCCTTATAGGCCCGTATGTCACATGTATAAGTTTGTATATCATGCTGGGTCATCATACGTTAAGTATTCCCTTATGTTTTATTCTTGTTATCTCATGAAGGGTTTTCTAGCTCATTTATCCATGATAGTATGATAAGAAAGATATGTTACATTGGTACTCGGTTGAGTAAGGCACCGGGTGCCCGTCGCGGCCCTTCGGTTTGGGTCGTGACAACCTATTTCCTCTAATACCTCATCATCAACACCTCTAGTTGAAAGTCCAAAACCCAGATTTCGCAGGCAAAAGATGTTAGCCAGAAAAACTGTAGCATCCGGCCCTCTCAGAAAAGCCTTGAATGAGAAATTAAAGGCTAGTCAAAGAAAAGAGGCTTCATCTGATGAATCCCACTCAAGCTCTGAATCTGAAAAGTTCATCTCTACTAGTGAAGGAGAAGAACCTGGTTCATCTGACAATGACAAGAGTCAAGAAAACCCAAGAGAGGTAAACACCTGTTATGTATTTTCTGATATAGCTGAGAAGGTAGATAATAGGTTTGTGCTTGTGGGTGCTGTGAAAAATGTTGAAGGGGCTGAGACTAGTAGGAGAAGAAAGAAAAAGAAAGGGGAGGTTCTTGCTATATGTGGTGGTGGAGAAGAAGGTGGCTTGAAGTCAGGGGGAAGCGGATCAGGAGAAGCTGCTGAGGGACTTGTTAAGATGAGTGAGCAACAAGAAGAACTTGGTTCTTCTGTGGAGGAGACTTTAGCAGATATTCTAAAGAAAGTAGGGGCCAGTTATGACCCAAAGAAGCGCAAGGCGTCTTCACAAAAGACCCCAGTTGCTGACAAACCATCAAAGAAAAGCAAAGTAACATCTCCCAAGACTGCTGCTACTTCTGTACCTAGGGGAAGAACTACAAGGAGTAAAGTAAGGCAAAGTGAAGCAGAACTACAGGAAGCATTAGAGAAGAGTAAGAAAAAGAAGAAGGAAAAAGGAAAGGAAAAGGTAGTAGAAAGTTCTGAGGCTGCTGTAGAAGAGGAGGAGGAGATGGACCTGGTCCATCAAGAGAGAGGCACAACTGAAGAAGTGGTTTATCAAACCAAAAAGAACCAAGACTCCTGCAAAGAAGTCTTCAAAGTCTGTGCCTGCTGAACCTTCTTTGGCTGAAAGAACAAGGTCTGCTGTAAAGGGAAAACAAGTGAAAATTACTGAGGAAGAATATGAGGAGTGGAGTGGAGAAGAAGAAAAAGAGGACTCTGAACAAGAGCAAGATCGCTTTGTTATTTTTAGCAGGAGGAAGATATTGAAGGGAAGGCTGCTGAAAGACCTGGAGGAGCCAGGCATGGTTAGG
>NW_017682718.1:0-3125 GCF_001879085.1 Nicotiana attenuata | reverse complement strand
AGCAGACCTGACATTGTTTTCAGTGTAGGACTTTGTGCTCGTTTTCAAGCTAATCCTAAAGAGTCTCACTTGACTACTGTCAAGAGGATATTGAGATATCTGAAGGGGACTACTGAATTGTGCCTATGGTACCCTAAAGGTAGTAATTTTGATCTAGTAGGTTATGTTGATGCTGACTATGCAGGTTTCCTAGTGGATAGAAAAAGCACTTCAGGTATGGCTCACTTTCTTGGTTCATGTCTTGTATCATGGGCCACTAAGAAACAGAATTCAGTAGCCCTATCTACTGCTGAAGCTGAGTATGTGGCTGCTGCTTCTTGTTGTGCTCAACTACTGTGGATCAAACAACAATTAGTAGACTTTGGTATAGAAGTGGGATGCATACCAATATTCTATGATAACACTAGTGCTATAAGTATGACAAAGAACCCTGTTCATCATAAAAGGACCAAGCACATAGATGTTAGACACCACTTCTTAAGAGATAACTATGAGAAAGGGTTAATCTCCATAGAATTTTGTGCTACTGATAAACAAATAGTTGACATCTTCACTAAAGCACTGAGTAGTAAAAACTTTGAAAGGAACATGTTGGAATTAGGGATGATTAAGATCACCTAAAAGGTCCAGTTCAGAATGCACAAAAAAAAATTAAAAAAAAAAGATTTTTTTGGTTAGGAGTTCTTAATTCAATGTAAATCTCTCGACTAATTCTTACTCAGTCTCATACTTTGATTAGTATACTCCTGTGACATGTGTTTATATGAATCCTTAATCTCTTACAAAGTTTTTCTATTCTGACATTTGAGGCATGATCAAGGGAAGTTTTACTTGAAGAACCTGGTTCATCAGTATATGCTCATAAGAAAGTTCAGGTATGTTTCTATACTTTGCACAATTATAAAGATAAAATTATCAACCATGAGCATAAGTCCTAATTACACCAAACTTTCATAAATTCTATCCGTTGAGCATTTGAACCAGTTTCATTATCCTAGGAGTCTAACTAAAACGGGATTTTTTCCTAAAAACTAGCGTCACTCATCTATCTCTAAAGAGACCGGAACTCTAATTTGATTAGACTTCTTATTGACCTCTGAAAAAGCTCCCATTATAGGCTTAATCATGACCCCTCTTCAAATACACTCCAAACCCTCTCTCATCACTCATAACCGTCATTTCACTTCTCTAATCCTTCTGATAAACTCTTCTCTTCTCCAAAAATCCCTAAAATATTTCCAGCAAATTATCCGCCATGACTAATCCTCAAGACAATCCTGGAACTCCCCCACCTATTTACTCTAATACCTCATCATCAACACCTCCAGTTGAAAGTCCAAAACCCAGATTTCGCAGGCAAAAGATGTTAGCCAGAAAAACTGTAGCATCCGGCCCTCTCAGAAAGGCCTTGAATGAGAAATTAAAGGCTAGTCAAAGAAAAGAGGCTTCATCTGAAGAATCCCACTCAAGCTCTGAATCTGAAAAGTTCATCTCTGCTAGTGAAGGAGAAGAACCTGGGTCATCTGACAATGACAAGAGTCAGAAAACCCAAGAGAGGTAAACACCTGTTATGTATTTTCTGATATAGCTGAGAAGGTAGATAATAGGTTTGTGCTTGTGGGTGCTGTGAAAAATGCTGAAGGGGCTGAGACTAGTAGGAGAAGAAAGAAAAAGAAAGGGGAGGTTCTTGCAATATGTGGTGGTGGAGAAGAAGGTGGCTTGAAGTCAGGGGGAAGCGGATCAGGAGAAGCTGCTGAGGGACTTGTTAAGATGAGTGAGCAACAAGAAGAACTTGGTTCTTCTGTGGAGGAGACTTTAGCAGATATTCTAAAGAAAGTAGGGGCCAGTTATGACCTAAAGAAGCGCAAGGCGTCTTCACAAAAGACCCCAGTTGCTGACAAACCATCAAAGAAAATCAAAGTAACATCTCCCAAGACTGCTGCTACTTCTGTACCTAGGGGAAGAACTACAAGGAGTAAAGTAAGGCAAAGTGAAGTAGAACTACAGGAAGCATTAGAAAAGAGTAAGAAAAAGAAGAAGGAAAAAGGAAAGGAAAAGGTAGTAGAAAGTTCTGAGGCTGCTGTAGAAGAGGAGGAGGAGATGGACCTGGTCCATCAAGAGAGAGGCACAACTGAAGAAGTGGTTCCCACTGTCAAACCAAAAAGAACCAAGACTCCTGCAAAGAAGTCTTCAAAGTCTGTGCCTGCTGAACCTTCTTTGGCTGAAAGAACAAGGTCTGCTGTAAAGGGAAAACAAGTGAAAATTACTGAGGAAGAAGATGAGGAGTGGAGTGGAGAAGAAGAAAAAGAGGACTCTGAACAAGAGCAAGATCGCTTTGTTATTTTTAGCAGGAGGAAGATATTGAAGGGAAGGCTGCTGAAAGATTTGGAGGAGCCAGGCATGGTTAGGCTGGTAGATGCTTTAGCTGCACAGGGCTGGAAGGACATGGTCCTTCAGATGGATGGGAGACTAGCCAGAAGAGAGTTGATTGAATTTATGGCAAATGGCTCTGTGGAAAAAGGGCGAGTAACCAGTATAGTGAAAGGTGTGAATGTGGAGTTTGATGCACCAGAGCTGGGCAGGATTCTAGACATCCCAAGTGAGGGCTATGATGATTACACTAGGCAAAGGTGGCCTTGTCTAGATGATCTGCCCACAGCACTCCAAATTACCAGGAACTTCTGTGACACAAAGGATGCTGAAGAGGTGCCTGAAGCACGATTTGTTCAAAAGAGTGAAATGAAGCCAGAGCATAAAGTGCTCTTTGAGTTTGTGAACAAATGTCTGTTGCCTAGACAAGAGAGGAGGCACACTGCAAATTATATGGACCTGGTTCTCATGGAGTGTCTTGTGAGGGGTAAACAAATCAATTGGCCTGCTTTCATAGTCAAATTGCTGGACAGAGTCATAAATGGTTCAAAGGCTCATGCTACTCCTTATGAATTCATTTTGACAACTGTACTGGACAGGATGAACGTCCCTTTGAAGAAGTGGGAAAATGCCTCCAGTAAGGAGCACTTTGGAATCAAGACTCTCCAGGCCTGTGATTATCTGCTAAGTGTTGCCCCTGTTGAACCTGGTTCATCGATAAAAACTCAAGTGAATAGCAAAGTTAGAGCTTTGAT
>NW_017682717.1:0-9410 GCF_001879085.1 Nicotiana attenuata | reverse complement strand
CACTACATAGTCTATACCTGAGAACTCCCAGTCTCCAACTCTATATAGCACACGAATCACTGTACCTGATCCCTAATTCCGCCGTATGAATACATATTGCACCTCGAGTACCCATTCATTCCACGAAAGATATTCTAAAATTCCCCTGTGCCATCAAACAAACTCAGATATCAGCAGTCGATCTAGCAAGAAAGTGCCGCAATACTACCGAAGTATCATCAGCCTAATCACATTACCCTTCTTCCGAGATATATACTCTTGTCAAATCACTTCCATTTAGCAGTACCATTTCCTTGATTACCTGAGGTTACCCGTTGCCTAAGAATTTTATGAACTTCTTTTCAGAACTGAACTGTAACTCATCTAGCCAAGACCTTCCGTCAATCCCATCTAGAAGAAGAATCATTACACATTCCATGCTTCGCATGCCCATAGAAAATATATTCATCTCCAAACCACGGTAAAACCCAACAAGGACTCTCTCCCCCAATTCCATGTGCACAAGCAAAACTGCCAGGACTGAATCCTTCTACCCAAACCAAGCTAAGCAAGCTGCCAAAACTCAAGAGCATTGCTGCAAAATGCCTGTAAGTCTCATCACCTCGAACACATACGAAGAATTAATCGTACCCTTACCATACCGACTCAGTTTACTATCAACCTATTCCATTTATCAAATTTTCCCTCTGATTCATNCTTCCTTGTTGTAGCACCACAATACCTCAACCCAGGTTTACCACACGAGACCTAAGCATAAGACCACGCCGTCTAAGACCCATGAGCCACAAAATACTCTCTCAAATGTTCCCAGAAATACCACATTCCGGAATACTTTACTCTGAAGAACTTCCTGCGAATCTAAATTCGTTACCTTCACTTTCCAGATGCTGATACATAGAATCCCATAATTAACATAAAAATACCACAAGTCTTGACCTTTTCCAATGACAACACAGTCTCTAACCATATACACAACCTTAAGACACCTGATTGTTACATGTAGAATCTTGAACACAATAAAACCATTCTCGAGAGTCATTTACTTCTTATTCAAACTGCAATTCACCTGATCAAACGAACATAACCACCCATGCCTCATTATCACTCTAACACCGCAGGGTATGACCCCATCCCAAACAAATATCTTCCTTCTCCATGCACCGAGCACTCTTTACCAACAACAGCTTAAGACATCCTATTACTTTCACACCTCTACGAAGCACCATATAACCTTTGTCAAAATTTTGCTTCACTCGTGCCATCCTCGGCTCAATTTCTGCAACCAGAACTGATCCGCCAGCATACCTCAAAACGGAACCAACATAGCACATAACCGTGCAATCAGCTAATCCACAGCAGCCTCCCCAACTTGGCTCGAAGCCATATATCAGGACACACTCAATAACCCATAATACTTTTACTCTAATGATGCCACAATATCATAGTGAGATTAAACTCAAATCATCCACTAGTTTGTGAAAACACAGATCATCTAGTACTGTAATCCTCTGCAAACCTCGCATTCATTCCCACCTCAGTTGAGTCTACTCTCTTAAGCGACCCGAATTCTCAAATTTCAACACGTACCCTTCAATTACACATGAGATCTTCTAACATACGCATAAGGATCATACCACTTAAGAACACTCCGCAGGAGATAACCCACCTGTTTCGCCTCAATTTTAGTACTTCAGTATACCTTCCACCATCATATACGTTACACAGTCAATTTAGTCTTCCTGAGTCTGAACTCATACCGCCACATGTATTGCACTTTACTTTCCAACTAGGAGACACGAAAATATCCTTCACGCGCCCATAATTCGGGCTACACATCAAGTCACAATAGGAATCAAACACTTAACAGTTCATTTATTATCCAGCAGACTTCTTCTCACTATCAAGTCATATAGATACATCTCGCAGTACTAACATACTCATCACATAAATACCAAACCGCCATTCCGGCTAATAGGGACAATACCGAACATATAAGTTCAAAACACTTGCTCACACGATCAGCACCTCAGTGCTCAAGCCATAGGCAAGATCCGGCCTCAAGTCCTCCAGACTGGCCCAACATCAAACTCACGGAGATTACATCTCGCCCCTTGATCGGGGAATCACAAGCCATCAAGGCACATCTGATACTGAGCGCTAAGGTGCGCATACAAACGCGTGGAAGGAATTTTAAGAGTTTCTTTTCAAGCTGAATTAAGGACGCACGATAAGAATTCAAGAATGTGAAGTTTTCCTAAAGGTTCTGCAGCCTCTCGAGGATAAATACAGACGTCTCCGTATCGATCCGCGAGACTCTACTAAACCTGCTCATGACTCGTGAGACCTAGTAACCTAGACTCTGATACCAACTTGTCACGACCCAATTTCCAAACCCGGTCGTGATGGCGCCTCTCGTGAAGACAAGGCCAGCCAACTAACCCAATTCGTCTCTTTAACAATTATTAAACATAATGAATGGATAAATACGACTAAATGGCATTTATAACGGATAATTTACAATCCTAAACAGCCCGATCGGGGTGTCACAAGTCACGAGCATCTAAAGAAATCTGAACACAACTACAAGGCCGATAATATACAAAATAAAATTTAGAGTCAAAAGTCGAAGTCCGGTGCCGCGAACGCCGGCGGTCACCTTGCTCAGCTACGATAACAAAATCCTCAATCAGCTCAAACCCGCTACCGGGTAACAAATACCTGCAACTGCACGCGAGGTGCAGGGAGTAAAGTGAGTACTCCAACTCAGTGAGTAATAAAAGTAAATAATAACTGAGCAGCAAGAAATCACGTAAAGCACTCCATTATGCTATATAGAACAGTACAACCCGTTGAGAAAACAGTAAAAACCGTGAAAATCCCTTAGAAAATATCTGAGCTCAGTTAAAACCTCTTTTGAAAATATCTTTTTCAACAGTTAAGCAATGAATGCGAAACGGATAGTGCAGGTCAGCACGTAAGTCAGCCCCTCGGGCACAGCACTCCATTAACAAATAACACCAGGGTATCTGGTAAACAGTGCAAGAAGTAGTATGGATGCCAATGAAATGAGAGTGCTGAATGTCATGACACGTAATACAAACAGGAACCAATGCATGGGTGCAATGCAATGCATATGACCGGTACACTCAGGTACCCACTGCGGCGTGCAATCCGAGCCAACCATGTATTTAACGTCGACGGCGCTCACTGGGGGTGTGTTCAGACTCCAGAGGGGCTCCTACAGCCCAAGCGCAAATAATCAAGCCATCTCGTGGCACCAACCAGGCCCTCGGCCTCAATATCAATAACATACCGCTGCGGCGCGCAGCCCGAGCCATCCATATTTCCAGAAATCACTATAACACTGCTGCGGCGCGCAACCCGATCCATGCTCAGTCCAGAAATGCACATAAGCCACTTGGGCAATCTTAAAATAATAGTTCTCAGCTCAAAACGTCAATAAAATATTGTTTAAGTTTTCAAATCATAGAAAAATAGCTGAGTTTGCAAAACAGTATTAAAACCCTGGACCGAGATCAAGTAATATGCAAGGTAATGCGAAAACAGTGATATCAATCCCTGAAGGATTCACATAGTTGGCACGAAGCCCAAACATGGCAATCAGCCCACATTATGATGATAACAAGTAGTTTCAGTCAAATAAGTAGTAATTTCATCAATCGGGACGGACCAAGTCACAATCCCCAACGGTGCTCTACCCCACGCTCGCTATCCGGCGTGCAAGTCACCTCAATACAGCACTATGATGTGCAAATCCGGGGTTTCAAACCCTCAAACTATCATTTACAATCATTACTCACCTCGAACCGGTGAAATCTCTAGCTCGCGACGCCTTTGCCCCTCAAATCGGCCTCCACGGGCATCGAATCTATCCAACATCAGAGCGAATACATCGCAATATGCCAAGGGAACAATACCCAATCGAAAACAATCAAAATATAGCAAAAATCTCGAAACTAGCAAAACCTGAGCCCCGGGCCCACTTCTCGAAAAATTATAAAATTAACATCAATGGATTCCTTACCTCGCCACGAGTCCATACATATCAAATTTACCAAAATCCGAGCTCCAATGCTCCCTCAAACTCCAAATTTCCATTTCAAAAGTCAAGCCCTAGTTCTTCCATTTTTAATCAAATTTCCATGAATTTAGGTGTTGATTCTTCAAAAAAAAATGATGATTCTAGGTCACGAGACTCACCTCCAATCGATTCCCGTCTAAACCCTCCTTAATCCTCGTCAAAAGCTCCCAAGGTTGCTCAACAATGGTGAAAATAAGACCTAGCTCGCGGAGGAGATAATATAAATCTGCCCAGCTCTTTTCCCTTTTGCGGTCCCTTTCCCGCTTATGCGGGACCGCTTCCGCGACTTTTCTTCCGCTTCTGCGGAAATTCCAAACTCGAGCTCAACCACTTCTGCGGTTACACAAATGTATAAGCGATACCGCTTCTGCGGTTTGACAATCGCTTCTGCGGAACCGGCGCCCAGGCCTCCTCACCACTTCTGCGGTCCAAGATTCGCAGAAGCGAAAATACCAGTTGCAGCAGGCTCAGCAACATGAAAAGTTCCAAAACTCTCCGTTTAACCATTTGAACTCACCCCGAGGCCCCCGGGACCTCAACCAAATACACCAACATATCTTAAAACATCACGCAAACTTGTTCCAATCATCAAAACACCATGATTAACACTAAAACCATCAAATTACATCAAATCCAAGCCTAAGTTCTCCCAAAATTCTTCCGAAACTCGCATTCGATCAAAAACCAAACCAAATCACCTCCGAATCATCTGAAATTTTGCACACACATCCCAAATCACCTAACGAAGCTACTGCAACTCTCGGAATTCCATTCCGGCCCTCGGATCAAAATCTCACCTATCAACCGGAATTCGCCAAAACACTAACTTTGCCAATTCAAGCCTAATTCTATATCGGACCTCCAAAATCAATTTCGGTCACAGTCCTAAGTCTCAAATCATCCCCCGAAGCTAACCGAATCACCGGAAATCACATCCGAGCCCTCTAACTCAATAGTCAACATCCGATTGACTTTTTCCAAAACAACCCTTCCTTGAAGAGACTAAGTGTCTCATTTCCATCCAGAATCAATCCAAATCAACTCATTCACACAAGACTCGTATAATAACACATAAGGAAACCTAAAATGGGGAAAACGGGGCGGTAACTCACGTGACGACGGGTCGGGCCGTCACATTTAATATTTTTAAAATTATTAAAATCAAACCAAATACGTATAACATAAATTTATCATTTTGGTTTTCATCGGTTTTTGGCGATTTGATTTGATTTTTTGGCTTTTGATCATGCACGTACAGATGTATACCTTTGTTTCTCCCTTTTAGACTCTTTTGCACTTGTTAATGAAATAGCCTCGACACTTGGACTGTTAGTAAACTGTATTTGTAAACTAATTCTGGAAAAGATAGAACAATATATATACAGAAAATGTAAACCAAACAAAAGTTAATCCGAGCCCACTGAATTCACAGTGTTTTCTTAAGGAATTTAATCCCCTCCTAGTACCCAAGGTTATGGATTATTTCCTCCAGGATAGAACGAATTACACACTGGTGTAGTGGTACTTCAAACTCCAGTGTTTCAGCGAATACAAAGTTCGGCAGCAAATCACACTTACTGTTGCTTTCTTTGATGTTAAGAGTATGCAGAAGAAAGCAGGAGAACTCAGAAAATCGTATGAAAATTCTGAGAGAATGGACTTGTATTTATAGCCAATATTAGGGTGAAATCTGAAGAGGTGCAACTCTTCAGAATGGCTGTTTATGCAAAACGGCCATAGCATAAACGGTTGGATTTATTATTAATGTTATTGGATTTAATATTAATATTCTGTTATTAAAACGAATATTTAATAAAATTTGTGTTAATATTTACTATTAACAAATAAATTTGGTCCAAAAAATTAATCAATCAATCATTTGACCGACCGAAGCCGGAGCCGGAGCCGGAACCGAGCGAGCGAGCGAGCGACGACGACGACGGCGCGAGGCTTGCCTTCTTCTCAACTCTTTAAGAGCTAGAAGAAGAGCAATTGCTTATATACCCATAAAAAACCTCTTCCTCTTCTAATATGGGACAATGTCCCTTTGTCAAGGAGGGAATCTCAAATATTTCATTTTCCCTCCATTTCCCATTCACCCTCTTTTAAGCATTAATATACTTAATAACCCAACAATCCCCCACATGAATGGGGAATGGCTATATCACGGGAATATGCATGAAAAACTGTGTGATTCGCAAGCAAGGATTAATTGCATCTGGATAAGTAGGTTTCCCTTTGAACTTTCCGTAGTAAACTTATGTCAGATATACTCGGTCAATCGGTAGATTTGATATCTTCGAACCGTCGAACTTTGGTGTATACCTAGAAAACCATAAGTCACACAACCAACCCTTAACCATCTTTGGTTCTCATTGTTGTGTTCGTTTCAGCCATGAACACCGCCTGGTTTCATAAGTGCGTGGAGAACTGGCCTTACAAATTCTCCTTGAAGCGGCTAACACTTCACACTTATATAGGTGATTCCTAAACGTTTCATCCCGTATATACACTATTTGATATACCCCGTATCAAATTTAGAAATCATTAAAAAGCCTTAATGTTTTATCCTTGGTACTGAACATTGTCTCATCACGAGAATGGACCAAAATTTTAGTTGACAATGTTGAACCGTCATTAATGACTTTGTTTGATCTTCTTGAACCTAGATCTTGGGATCTCCAGTCTTCTAGGTAGAGTTACCGCCACAATGACTTATTCTCGGCCATAGTCCCATTTCCCTTGATGATTTCTCAACTACCTCTCTAGTTAGGCCTTTTGTAAGTGGATCCGACACATTATCGCTTGACTTTGCATAGTCAATCGTGATAATTCCTCTAGAGAGTAATTGCCTAACGGTTTTATGTCTTCATCGTATATGACGAGATTTACCGTTATACATAACGCTTCCAGCCCTTCCAATTGCCGCTTGACTATCGCAATGTATGCATATTGGTGCCAACGGTTTGGGCCATATGGAATGTCTTCCAAGAAATTCCGGAGCCATTCAGCTTCTTCACCGGCTTTATCTAAGGCTATGAATTCAGCCTCCATTGTAGAGCGGGCAATACAAGTTTGTTTGGACGACTTCCAAGATACCGCTCCTCCACCAATAGTGAATACATATCCACTTGTGGACTTCGAATCAGCTGAACCGGTGATCCAATTTGCATCACAGTATCCCTCAATCACCGCAGGATATTTACTGTAGTGCAAAGCAAAGCTCTAGGTATGTTCTAAATATCCCAAAACTCGTTTCATTGCCATCCAATGAGATTGACTTAGATTGCTCGTGTATCGACTCAATTTACTTATAGCACAAGCTATATCTGGTCGTGTACAATTCATGATATATATTAAGCATCCCAACACACGAGCATAATCCAATTGTGATATGCTTTGGCCTTTATTCTTTGCCAATGCAAGATTCCCGTCAATTGGAGTCTTTGCAACTTTAAACCCTAAGTGCTTGAATTTTTCAAGTACTGTCTTAATATAATGAGATTGTGACAATGCCAGAACTTGAGAAGTCTTATCGATCTTAATCCCCATAATTAAATAAGCAACTCCTAAGTCCTTCATATTAAACTTGCTAGTTAGCATACGCTTAGTAGCATTTATGTTGGCAATGTCATTACTCATTATCAGCATATCATCCACATATAGGTAAACAATGACTATGTGATTTGGAACATTTTTAATGTACACACATTTATCACATTCATTTATATTAAAACCATTTGACAACATTGTTTGGTCAAATTTTGCATGCCATTGTTTGGGTGCTTGTTTTAGTCCGTAAAGGGACTTAACAAGTCTACAGACCTTATTTTCTTTACCTGGGACCACAAACCCTTCAGGTTGTTCTATGTAGATTTCTTCCTCCAGATTTCCATTCAAGAAAGCCGTCTTAACGTCCATTTGATGAATTTCAAGACCATACACTGCAGCTAATGCTACTAGCATCCGTATGGACGTAATTCTTGTAACTGGAGAGTATGTACCAAAGTAGTCAAGACCTTCTCGTTGTCTATACCCTTTGACTACAAGTCTTACCGTAAGTTTATCAATAGTGCCATCATCTTTCATTTTCTCTTAAAAATCCATTTAGAACCCAAAGGTTTATTTCCAGGAGGAAGATCAACCAATTCCCATGTATGGTTGTTCAATATGGATTCTATTTCACTATTGACTGCCTCTTTCCAAAACAATAATTCCGAAGAAGACATAGCTTCTTCAAAATTTTCGAGGCTCATTTTCCAATAAGAAAGTCACAAAATCTGGTCCAAATGAAGTAGACGTTCTTTGACGTTTACTACGTCTTGGATCCTCTCGATTAAATGTACTTTCTTTTCTTTCTTCCCGAGGTCGTTTAGATCTTTCACTAATCGACTCACATTCCTTTTTATACGGATATATATATTCAAAGAACCCAGCATTATCTGATTATATAACTGTATTATTATGAATGTCGGGATTTTCTGATTTATGAACCAGAAATCGATATGCTTTACTATTGGTAGCATATCCTATGAAAACACAATCAACGGTTTTCAGTCCTATTTTAACCCTTTTGGATTTAGGAACTTGCACTTTTGCCAAACACCCCCACACTTTAAAATAATTCAAGTTGGGCTTTCTTTCTTTCCATTTTTCATATGGAATGGATTGTGTTTTTCTGTGGGGTACTCGATTTAGTATCCGGTTAGTCGTAAGAACGGCTCCCCCCCACAAGTTCTGTGGCAAACCAGAACTTAACAACAATGCGTGCATCATCTCCTTTAATGAACGATTCTTTCTTTCAGCAATCCTATTGGATTGGGGCGTGTAAGGGGCCGTTGTTTGATGAATAATTCCAAATTCTAAACATATTTGTTTAAAAGGAGATTCATATTCACCACCCCTATCACTTCTTATCATTTTTATTTTCTTGTTAAGTTGCGTTTCAACTTCATTTTTGTATTGCTTGAATGCGTCTATTGCTTCATCTTTACTATTAAGTAAGTAAACATAGCAATATCGAGTACTATCGTCAATAAAAGTTATGAAATACTTCTTTCCACCGCGAGATGGTATTGACTTCATGTCGCAAATATCTGTGTGAATTAAGTCTAAAGGATTTTAATTCCTTTCAACCGACTTATAATGATGTTTAACATACTTAGATTCCACACATATTTGACATTTTGATTTGTCGCATTCAAACTTAGGCAATACTTCCAAGTTAATCATTTTTCATAAGGTTTTATAATTGACATGACCCAAACGTATATGCCATAATTCACTTGACTCAAGTAAGTAAGACGAA
>NW_017682716.1:0-9410 GCF_001879085.1 Nicotiana attenuata | reverse complement strand
TTATCGTTATCGTTTCAATAAGGTTTCGACTTTTTCGATTTCGATTTATCGATTTTAGGGGGCTTATCGATTCGGTTATCGATTACACCAATAAGAAATTTGCGGGATTCCACGGAAGTATATCGCTATAACGCGCCTAACTAATATGGACAAAAGAAGCTAAAATAAGACGAACACCATTTATAATATAAAAATTGTGTCAACAAACACATGCAACAAAACTAAAGTAAGGGATCAAATGTATGCCACCAACACTCTAACGGTATAAAAAAAAATACATCATCACGGCTAATTCTGTTTTTCATTAATTTGAACTTCATTCCCTTGATCTTTA
This sequence comes from Nicotiana attenuata, assembly GCF_001879085.1. NCBI lineage: Eukaryota > Viridiplantae > Streptophyta > Magnoliopsida > Solanales > Solanaceae > Nicotiana > Nicotiana attenuata. The sequence continues at coordinate 9,076 of NW_017682716.1, read as the reverse complement.
AATATGATCATTCCTTAAATGTGGTAGAGGAAATAATAGGGTAATGGACTTAGGGTAAAGGAAAGGGTATAGATTAGGGAAAATAATATTGTATAGCCGCTTTCAAAATAGTAGGCGAAATATATATACATTCTGTATGTTATATTAATCTACACAAATAGGTAATTACTCATTTAACAAGTGTCTACAGTCTAGGGGTGTGCATTCGATTTATCGATTCGATTTTGATCCTTATCGATAATTACTTATCGATTATCGATTTGTACATATGCTTATCGTTATCGTTTCAATAAGGTTTCGATTTTTTCGATTTCGATTTCGATAACAAATAATCGATTCGATTTATCGATAAACCGATTTGAATGCACACCCCTAGTTGAAACACATGCGCTAAGATAAAGTGGTCTTGATACGCGTGGCTAGTAGGGAAACTAATAGAAGCCATGCGGTGTGATAAGGTGGGCTAAAACGCGGGATGCTATTTCAGGAAAAATAATTTTCAAAACTAAATGTAAAGGCTGCCGCGGTGATATAAGGAAAGGTTGTGATTTATTTTGTGATTTGAGACTACGAGGCGGTACCTCGGTAGTGACTCTTGTTGACATTCCCCATTCTTTTGTACATGTCTTTGACTGTTGTTTTTCCTTAGCATACTATTAATTGTCTTTCTCCGTGTTGCACTATTTTCTTAGTACTGTGTAGCTAATCTTGTTGTACTATTTGTTATTTCAATTTCATTGTTGTCTTTATTACACTATACATTTTGTGGTGATCGTTTCTTATGTGTCATTCACTGTCTCTACTCTTACTTGTTTACTTGAATTGTGGTAGGACACTTGCACAAGCATACACGGAATTTAATTACCCATATCAGTTTAGGAAGATGAATCCTGATTTTATTGACCATTTTACATGTACTCTTGTTTACTTGCCTTCTGTGTGAGAGTTGTTCTATCGACACTTGAGTTGTCCGTGCGGTCATGAGTCATTGTTATTGTTGTCACGTGAGTGGTCAGTGCGTATATTTGATATTGTCACTCCCTTGGCATGCGAGTTGTCCATGCTGTTATGAATTGTAATGTGGGCACAAGATGCCAAGTGATTAGGGTTCACGAATTGGGACCCGTGATTTGTGATTTTGAGGTTTGGTACCTCGTGGAAATTCTTGGATAAACTGGTGTGAAAGCGGTTGTTCCTATTGAGTTGTCACTTGTTTTCATTTTTTGGTTTTATGGGATTTGAACTGCGTTCAGCTTACTCTACAATGTTATTACCTGTTGTGCCTCGTTGCTAACTATTGCTTTTAGTCCCTATTATAAACATTGTATTATTATTGTCATCATGCATAGCTTTATATTGATAGTGTTCCCCGTTATTCTACATTTATACTTGTTGAGGTTGTTTAGTACAGTGGGTGTCTTAACTGTTCCTCGTCACTACTCCACCGAGGTTAGTCTTGATACTTACTGGGTACCGTTGTGGTGTACACATACTACGTTTCTGCATATTTTTTGTGCAGATTCAGGTGCCTCAGATATTGTCGATTATTAGCTAGCTAGTCGAGCATTGCTGGGAGACTCAAGGTAAACCTCTCGTTGCATTCGCAGGCCTCGGAGTCACCTTCTGTTATTGTACTTGTACTTTTAATTCTATTCCGAATAGTTATATGTAGGGATTTTCTAGCAAACTCAGTAGAGCTTAAGACTTGTACTACTAGTTTTGGGATATTGTATTGCACTTAGGATCATTGGTTTTACAACTGAAATTTCAGTTTCATGCTTCGTAGTTGTTCTGGTTAAATTATGTCTTTAATTCAGTAAGTGTTAGGCTTACCTAGTCTTAGAGACTAGGTGACGTCACGACATCCAACGGAAGGAAATTTATGGCATGACAAGTTGGTATAAGAGCTCTAGGATCATAGGTGCTACCAGTCATAAGCGAGTTTAGTAGAGTCGAAGCTGTTGTTACTAAGATTTGATCAAAGACAATAAGAAAGGCTGAGAAGCACACTTTACTATTGAAAAAAGCTTGAGGATCTACCGATTTTATCAAAGAAGATTGAAAAGAAAGATCTTATATTTGTACATCAGACTATTCTAGAAATAGTTAAAGTTGTTCATATTGAATTTACAGTGTCCAAGGCTGTCACGATCCAAATCTCAATATAGATCGTGATGGCGCCCAACATAGCCGTTAGGCAAGCCAATGGTGAACTACCAAATTAATTATTCATTTTATTATTTTTGAAATCATGAATCTTATTAGATAGAGAGATGAATGCATTAAAAAGATATAGATACGTACAATTTAATTACAATATAAAGTAATAGTGTGTCAATGTAAAGCAAATCTTAAATAAATTCTAGAACACCCCAAAACCCGGTGTCACAAATGCACGAGCATCTACTAGGAAGTACAATAACAATACAACATCTATCTGGAATACGAGATAGACGAGATAAAGTAAATAGTTATGATGGAAACTCCGTGTGTTGCGAATCGTAGCATGGAATTCAGCTTACCATGAAGTCCCCTCAGCAGCTGCGCCTATGCGCCCAAATGACCACCAAATGAACATGTCAGATCCTGCATATTTAGTGTAGAAGTGCAGCATGGGTACGTAACTCCACGCGTACCCAGTAAGTATCTAGCCTAACCTCAAGAGGTAGTGACGAGGGATCGATATTGACACTTACTAGTAGTCCAGTAAATCAAATATAACAAAGTAGACAAGTACGAAACATGGTAAGTAAACAATTAGTGCAAATATAGGCAAATAATATGGTCTATAGCTGAACAATGATCACAAAAGTCCTCAATTATCGAATATCTCCTCAAATGGAATACGTAATGGTCAATACCAAATCAACGGTCACATCTCAAGTCAGAAAACTCATGAGTACGCGGACTCCTGTCACGACCCAAAATCTAACTAGTCGTGATGGCACTAACCCAACCCGCTAGGTAAGCCAATTTAACAATTTTCCAATTTCAAATGAGATTTATTGAGAAAATAATGATGAAATAACTAAATTTTTATACAAAAATTTAAAGGATTGGTAGTACAAATCATGAGCTTCTAAGATTTAGAGTTTACAAAGCTGGTATGAAATAAATACATCATCTGTTTGAAATGCACCTAAACAGACTTTTATAAATCTAAAGCTACTATGAGCAAGATGCAGCTACAACCGGAACACAGGTACATCTTCAATGCTAGCTCCCGCCATACACAGCAACATCAGCTCCAAAATCTGCACGCAAGGTGCAGAAGTGTAGTATGAGTACAATCGATCCCATGTACTCAATAAGTAACAAACCTAACCTTAGGTTGAAAGCACTGACGAGCTTGGACAACGGTCAGAGTCCAACACCAACAGCCAAGAACTACTCGTAACAATATAATGAAAATAGTACAAGTAATACTCAAAGATATGATGCTCAGCTCGTTCATAGTACGGAAAATAGACATGCTGTTCAGGTATAACAGTAAAACCCAAATCTTTCACTGAAATCACCAAAAATATGAGTATATTAGAAAAATTGTGATTTTTCCCAAAAACTTTAAACAACAGATAAGATGCTCCATTATCAGATAGTATGAGGAAAAGTACATCTCCATGCCTACATGCCCAATGTGTATGAGAAGTCATAATGCGATAATACCGTATAGCATGAGGAAATGCATCTCTATGCCTACCTGCCAAATATGCATGTCAAATGTAATGCACCACGTGATAAACTCATGTGCTCATGCTCTCGAAGTATTCAACCTCACTCAGCACGCTCAATCACTCAGCAATCGCACTCGCCACTCGCACTCAGCACTCAACGATGCATGTGCTCACTACTGGTATGTCAGACTCCGGAGGGGCCGATCCTGCCCAATCGCTAATATAAAGCCAATCTGGCCTGCTGCAGCGTGCAATCTGATCCCATAATAATAAAGCCTATAAGGCCTGCTGCCGCGTGCAGTCCAATCCATATAATAATAATATATATAAAGCCAATATGACCTGCTGCGGCGTGCAGCCGATCCCATAATCATCACTCACAATCAGGCCATTGGCTTCACTCAGTCATCAATCTCTCCAGTCTCTAGGGCTCAAAGTCTCATTCCACTCAGCCCAAACAATGATAACATGATGTGACAACAATTGATAATAGAGACTGAGATATGATATGCAATGAATGAATGTGACTGAGTGTGTAATTGCAATGTAAGCAATTAACTCAACAACAGAAATGACCTTGGTGGGTCTCAACAAAGTAAGCATATAGCCTAAACGTGATTTCTAACATGATTCACAGCTCATATAGTCAACAAGTAGGGAGAACATGGAGGTAACAAGATGTAACAGCAAAACAAGTCCGGGCACAGTCTAATAGCAAATAAAATCATGATTTCCTCGGTGCACACGCTCGTCACCTAGCATGTATGTCACCTCAATACATCTCTTATAACACAGTTCCCATGGTTAAATACCCTCAAATCCAAGTTTAGATAAGTTACTTACCTCGAACAAGCCGGATCCAATATCGAGCAAGCCAAACAATGCTCTAGAAATGTCATCTCGCGCGTATCAACCTCCGAACGGCTCAAAATTAGCCAAAAGTAACTAAAAACATCAAATAATTCCAAAGAAACAAACCCAAATTGATAAAGGTTAAATCTTTAATCAAAATCCCAAGTCAACCAAAAAGTCAAACCCGGGCTCGCACTTTGAAACCCGAAAAAACTCATAAATCCGACAACCCATTCAATTACGAGGCCAACCATACTAATTTCACTCAAATCCAACTCCTAATCGATGTTCAAAACTCAATAATTCACTTTAGAAAAGTTTAGACAAAACCCCCCAATTTCTCTTTTGAAATCATCAATTAAATTCCAAAAACAAAGATGGAATCACAGAATATAATCAAAACCGAGTATAAAACACTTACCCAAATCCATGTGGTGAAAATCGCCTCAAAAATTGCCTCAGCTCAAAATATGCTAAAATGAGCTCAAAATTCCACAATTTGATGTTTTAATGCACTGCCAGGGGTCCCTTTTTGCGATCGCTGTCCCCAACATCGCGAATGCGATTCAAAAAAAATTCTAGCCCAATTTTTACCCTTCGCGATCGCAAAGATTCTCCCGGTATCGCGATGAACAAACTCCAACAAGCTTTCTCAACTCTTCCAAACAGCCTCTAGTATAATAGCCATAACTTTTTGTACAAAACTCCAAATGAAAAACGGTTTGATTTTCTGAAAACTAGACACCAAGGGCTACAATTTTGTTTTTGGATCAACACCAAATTCCTCATAGATTGTAAGATATAAGCTTCCAAAGTCGGTTCAGATAATAAATTTCTTCTTTGCGAACGCAAAGCTCTCTCCGCGAACGCGATTCACATGCCCTTTTTCCCATTTTGCTCTTCGCTAACGCAACCCAAAGTCCGCGATCGCCATGCACACTGCTGTAGCCAAAAATCAGCAACTAAAAATGGTCAGAACCACCCCGAAACTCACCCGAACCCCTCGGGACCGCATCCGATCATACCAACAAGTCTCAAAACACATTACGGTCTTACTCGAGGCCTCAAATCACACATATTAACATCAAAACCACGAATCGTCGATCAAGTATAATCTATTAAGTTTATAAACTTCTAACTTCGATCCAAACGCCCGATTCAAGCCTAACTAATTCAGAATAAATCTAAATTTTGCATACAAGTTCCAAATGACATAATGAACCTACTCCAACTCCCGGAACAACAATTCGAACCCAATATCATCAAAGTCAACTCTCGGTCAAACTTATGAAAAGCGCAAACCTTCAAATTTCCAACTTTTGTCAAATAGTGCTGAAACCTTCTAGAAACACCCAAATGCAAATTCGTGCATACGTCCAAGTCCAAAATAACCATCTAGACCTAACGGAATCCTCAAACCTCCGTTCCGGGATCAAATACACAAAATTCAAACTTGGTCAATTCTTCCAACTTAAAGCTTCAACACTGAAATTCATTCTTCCAAACTAATTCTGAATCACCCGAAAACTGAAACCGACGATACACACAAGTCATAATACATCATATGGAGCTAGTCATGCCTCAAACCACCGAGAGAAGTGCAAATGCTCAAAACGACCGGTCGAGTCGTTACATTCTCCCCCACTTAGACATACGTTCGTCCTCAAATGTGCCAAGAGTCGTTCCAAAGCCATCAAAATACCTGTAACTCACCTTGCACATACCCAGGGTGATCCCACGTCACCCCAATCCATGTAAGCCCGACAACACAACATAACTGAAGATCATTACTTCAACCTTAGTACGTAAACCTTAGAACCCAATTTTCAACATGTGAAATCCATTACCAGGCCCGAATCTTCACCCGTGCTCTTTTGAGCTCGTGACATTCTTATCAAACTGGACTGCACTCCTGATCCTCAGCTTCCAATCTCCATACTGCTCACTGCACATATCATGCTGCTACTTGAGTGTACAAGAATTTAATCATAATCTCCTGAACCATCAGTAGACTTAACACTTCATCGGATCGAAACCTTTCACTTAACTCATCTCAGAAGAAGATTCGCCACCCATAGCCAACTTTCCATAACAGTAGAAAATGCAAACCTCAAGTCGCGGTCTAAACTGCCATAACTCTTTCGGGATCCATTTACACATAACCAACCCATCAGAATCAAATACCTCCAAACCATTCGAACCATAGCGGCTGTCAAGCCTGCACGTACAGCCACGAACCATTGGTATAGCCTTACCACACTGAAAAGACTGATCATTTTCACAACCCTACTGATTCAAACCATTATTAACTAACTTTACTTCTCCCAATTTACTCTTGACTTGCCTTTGAACTAATAGTTCTATTCAATCACATAACGGACCCCAAACTACCCTCATCTCGAGTGACCCAAATCACAAGACCACATCGTCTCAATACCCATCAGCCATCTCATACCATCTCCATGCACTCAATAGTATCTCCCGCTGATACACCCGTCTAGAAGCCTTCCTGCGAATCCGAAGTTGTTTCTCCCATTTCTCTAATACTGCATCGTAAACCCGATGATAACATAGAAATTTTCCAAGTATTCTTCACACTCTGCTGCAAACCCAGTCTCAACCACATAATGAACCCAAAATCCTTAAACACCGCACTTCAATTCTTGAACCCACTAGAACCATTATTGAGAATCACCCACTCTCACCTGGTCCCAAATATATAACTAAACTCTAGTGCTCTGCTAGCACATGAACACTTCCAAAGTAGCAACCGGATGAATTCTTTTCATTGCACATCACATCCACAAGAAGCATAATTTTGAGCCATCCCCAACATCTGCACATAAATCGATAAGGTGAAATGTAGCACATATACGTCAAATTCCTTGCCCAAAATACCCTTGATGTTTTTTTCTTCTCTCGGTCATAACTAATCGACCAATGCATCGATGACCAGAAACTGCTTAGGCACACAATCATGTGACCCAATCATAGACGGTGGGCTCCCCAAGTAGCTTCACGCTACAATCACATAGATCCAGACCCCACAACGACTTCTTCTTCCCAATTACCATGATCCCACACCGTTACTCGGCCAACTTCTCACAAACTCTTGTTGCACCAATCATAATACATCCAGAATTATCAGCCACCATCGCACTCTCAACCTCTAAGGGGTCATACCGTCTTCTTGAAGCGACCCAATATCGCATCGCAATAGATGCATCCCATGTTGCGCAGAAAGTAGAACTCTTCGTAGGAACCTCCTTAAAACCACGCAACCACTAACCTGCTCGCAGGAGATAGCTCACATGCGTAACCTCATATCGACCTCCTCCAACATCATTGCTATAGTTACCTCCATCATGAAGTTAATTAATCTCCCTGGGTCCACACTGATCCGCCAGCCGTAAGAATCCCTTCATTCATTAACATCACCCGAAGGTCTAACAACGTGATTGAAACTCGAAGTCGTATTGTGACGAGTGTCTAGCGTATATAAAGTTCTAACTCGTACTCTGTCAAATAATAGTATAGAAAGATGTCGAACCCATAGAGATTGGTTTATCTATTCTACAGACGTTTTGTTTTAATTACTATTTGAGAAAATTAGAAAGAGTTGAGTTGTAAATTAACTAACTAAAAATGCATGAATAGAGCAATAGAAAATATTTTATTTTTCACAAATATAATAAAGGTGTTGGGATCTTGACTTCACTTAATATTACAAATATATATTATTACTTAAGTTGAATAATTAATTGCACTGCTCTCGGTTATACAAATTAATCTTCAAACTAGTAATATTAAAGAACCATAAATATATGATTGAACTAAAACACGCTCTTGTTAGTAAGTCCCTTTCGGTTACCCTACTTGTTATAACTGATTATTACACTATTTGCCTCTCTCGATTACAAATAAGTATAAAATTAATTATATCATAAAAGAGATAGATGTTACTGAATAAATATTAACATCTATCAATACTACACTTAGCTATATTATTTCTTCCGCCTCTCTCGATTACAGAATTAATAAATAGTTAATATGTAGTACAAGATAGATAGATGTTAATAAATTAAATAACGTCTAACTGTAAAAGCAGATAAAAGTTAAATAAATTTTAGCTCAAGCATGTGAATTTGAGGAATAATATCTACTATTATATAGAAATATTAAGATCCGTCTTTCTCCCAACACAAAAAAAAGTTACTCCATACTGGAATTAGTACTAACAATGAAAATATTCTTGTCCATTAAATAAGAAAATAGAAAGAAATATTCAAAAAGAATAATTTCCCCTATTTAATTAAAAGCAGAAACTGGAGTAATTTCTTACACTGAAATTTATTTAGAAACAACAACTAAACCACTATTGTGATTTAAAAAAAGATAACTCGATACTAGTGAAAGAAATAAAACAGAGAAGCTTATTAAGAATTTGGATTCAGATTTCTAGCTCTAAGCTTTCTCTCAAAATGCGATGATCTCTTTTGATCGGACAACATCTTCTTATATAAGAAAATTTCATAATGACTTCTCGATTT
>NW_017682715.1:7524-9411 GCF_001879085.1 Nicotiana attenuata | reverse complement strand
TAACCTTAGCAGCTTCTGATCTCCATCGAGTAGCATACTCACGGAAGGTCTCTGTGGGTTTCTTCTTCAAGTTTTGAATATAGAACACATCTGGTCCATTCTCTGTGTTGAACCTGAATCTGTCCATAAAATCAGACGCCATGCTTACCCAGTTCGACCACTTCTTTGGATCTTGGCTAATGTGCCAAGATAAAGCATCTCCCTTAAAGATCCTCATGAAAAGCTTAATGTGGATTTTCTCGTCTCTTCCCACTCCGACTAGCTTGTCATAGTATGTTCTCAAGTGAACCTTGGGATCCCTTGTTCCATCAAACATTCCGAACTTGGGAGGTTTGTACCTCTCGGGCAGTTCGACATCGGGCTGTATGCACATATCTTCATAGTTTAGCCCCTCAATTCCCTTACTGCCTTCGACGCCTTGAATTCTGCTAGTCAACTTTTTAAGCTCTTCAGCCAAATTTCTGATGAGCGAGTCCTTATCATTGGACTCGGGTGTGCTTGAGATGGGCTGGGTGGAGTGTGGCACAGTCTCCACGTATATGGGGGTATTGTGTTGGGTGTGGCAGTGGTCATTTGTGGAGTTCAAAGGTTCCGGGATGAGCAGTGGGGTGTTATTTGAGGTATGTCAGGTATTGCAGTGGTGGTGAGGAATGGGATGGTTTTGTTGCTTTGAGATACTCTACGGAGGTACAGGATTCTGAGTTTTTGGGAAAGTAACCTCTGGAGTGGTGAGGGAAAATGACTGATTCGCCAAATTCCGGACTTGATCAAGTTCTTCTTGAAACTTCAACATCTTTTGTTCTAGTTGGGATGCATTCTCCTTGGGGACCAAAGTACCACGAGTGACCTCTACCCGTTCAACTGAGTTGTTCGAATCTTCCTTTTTTCCTTTATTTTTGTGTCTAATAGGACTGGGAGGAAGAGTAGGTGGAGGGCCCCTGGATCTCGTAAAATGTGATGACGTTGCCATAGTTCACGAACTAACCTTTGGGGAGGGGAATAAACAAAAAGTAAAAACAAAAAGGTAATAAGTCAGTAAGGATCATTAGGAAAAGGGTTGCAGTATTTAAACACATAGTGCAGGAAATATAAAGCGCGTCCTAATTTTTTGGGGACCTCGTTGTGCCCGAGGTAGGCCTAGCGATAAGTTAATTTCGAGAACTTAGAATGATAAATGCCTCATTTTATTGATAAAAAGGTAGACGAATCCCAAAATGACACTAAATAACAAGAAAAATAAAAATCAATAATGGCCATTGGCCTTATTACATTTTATAAAGCGAAAATGGAAATTCCTATCTATTTGGTCCTCGAAGGACCTTCCCATAGACTCGGCATTGTTGGCACCCTCGAACAGCTCTCCCAGCTCGCACGGTCCTAGTGGCAAGTAAGCTCTGGCCAGATGTCCACCTTCATTTCCTTCAGCAATTCGGCAGTCTTCGACCCTCTTCAGAAACTTCTTTTCCAACTCTACTATACCTCGCTCCAGATAGGCCAATCGCTTGTTGGCGCTGACAGCCATATCCTTCCACTCTTTGATTAGTTTTTGATTGGCTTCCTATATCTCACGGTGCTCGTTTTTGCATTCTCAAATTCTCTTTCGCGGTTGGTTGTACTTGACCTGTGCCTCAGCCTTTTCATCGATGATCCTGTGACCTCGAACAAACCCGGGTTGACCCAGACCGTTGTGATTGTCCTCCGGCCAGCCTGAATAGTGTGGGGTACAACCAGGATGGTATATGTCTGGTTCGATGGTGTCCTTTCCCAAGACAATTTTGCAATTCCACATATGCTGAGCCTGGCACCTGTACGGGCTATCGTCATTCTGGAAGTCAGCTCGGAAGTGACTCATCTTGTCGACCCTTGGTATAACCTGCTTCCTACCAG
>NW_017682715.1:0-6546 GCF_001879085.1 Nicotiana attenuata | reverse complement strand
TCTCAAAATTCTCAACTTCTTTAACAATCTCTTCCGGTATATCATCTTCCTCTAAATCTATGTCTGTTTGTTGCGTTGTCTCGTTGCATGTCACAGTCATTTGTTCATCAAGATAAGTAATAGTAATGTTGTATAAGTAAAGTAATGAGAGAAAATAATAAGAGTAAGATTTATAAGAAAACCGAAATGCATTGATAAACTCCATAACTGTTTTGAACATTAGAGCTCTTTCTTGCGAAAATTAAAAAAATTCGAAAGGAAAGTAAACTAGTAAAATAAAATAGTGCATGATGCTTGTTCAGCCTTGCTACCCCGAGGCTCGCCGGGCTCTGGTGGTTCTGACGGTCCAGTTATTGAGGCATGCTCCTCTGCTTACAGACTGTATGGAGGGGCCTTCCTCCCCCTCCTCCTCAAGAACGACACAACAATCCATATTATCGTCTTCCGGGAACAAATTCCTTACTGCTGCAAGTGCTTCTTCTTCTTTTGACCTGTAGATAACCTCTGCCGGCGGGAAAGTCTGCTCCAAATGGGGTATTGGCTGCTCCAAAGGATAGTAAGGGCCGCGCCATGGTGGCGACCAGTGGTTGAATTCCTCCCAAGTATACTCATATCCCAATCCAAAGGTGGTGCCATATTTCTTGAGCTTGATGGGCTTAGCGATTCCTTGGAGGTTCTTGCCAAGTCCCTTGCCAGGTTCATACCCGCTCAAGTTCAATATGCTTTCAATTTTGTTATCCCACCATTTATCCTTATCGACGCGTTGACTCGCTCGATGTGGTGGTAAGTTTCCCCGCCTATCCTTCTCCTTCCTCCAATTGCTGGAATTGTCTGGCAACTGTATATGGGATTGCTACCGTCGCTATGAATGATCACCTCTTTGTGATTCCACTCAAACTTAACCACCTGATGTAGTGTTGACGCTACGGCCCCCGCGGCATGAATCCATGGTCGTCCCAACAATAGATTGTAAGATGCTGGCACGTCTATCACTTGAAAATCAACATCAAACCAAGTAGGCCCCATTTCCAAACACAAGCTAATTTCCCCAATAGTGGACCTTTGGGATCCGTCGAAAGCTTTGACGTTGATGGCCCTGTCCTTGATTTCATGTAGCCCTTTTCCCAATGTCCTGAGTGTTACCAACAGACAAATGTTGAGACTGGACCCCCCATCGACCAGGATCCTGGTGATAAAATAATCTTTGCACTGCACGGTGATGTGCAATGCCTTGTTATGACTCAACCCTTCTGGCGGCAGCTCATCTTCATGAAAAGTGATTTTGTGACTTTCCAACACCTGACCTACCATGTTAGCCATTTCTCCCCCGGTGATGTTACTTGGTACATATGCCTCACTCAGCACTCTTAGCAAGGCATTCTTGTGTGCATCAGAACTTTGTAGCAAAGCTAGGATAGAAATCTGTGCCAGTGTTTTGTTCAGCTGATCAGTGGCTGAGTATTCTTTGGCTTGTATCTTTCTCCAGAGATCGTCGGGTCCAGTTTTGGTGATGGTTGGCCGACTAGAGGCCTGCTTGCTTGACTCAGCCAAATGCTCCGGGGTATAAACCCTATCGGTTCTTGTCATACCCTGTGCCGCAATGGTTTCCCCGAACTTGACCTTCCCCTTTCTTCTAGCCTTGGCTGTGTAGTCCCATGGTATAGCCTTCGTATGGAAAGGTGTTATGGCTGACATTGCCACTGGAATTGGCGTGGCTATCTTTACCTCGAACGGAGCAGGCTCCTCAGGTGGTAAGACTGCAACTTCAAAGGGTGTAGGTGTGTTTGCTGCTGACATAAACTCAACCTCAATTGGCGCTGGCGTCCTTGTAGAGGGTGGTGCTTCAAACTCGAGTGGCATCGACATATTTACCTCAGCGTCTCCAGAAGGCTGAAATTGGACCACAATCGGGTTGAGGGTGACTACTGGCTTCTTTGGATCGTCGCCTTCTGTGATTAAATTGATTGATCCCTTGGGGTCCCAGTCATCCTCTATTTCAATCATGTGAACACCTCCATCTTTGTGGTCTGGCAGGGGGTTATTGCGGACATTCGAAGAAGGATCATTTGCTACAATGATCTTATTGTCAATCAAAGTCTGGATCTTATCCTTCAGAGAGCGGCATTCATCAATGGTATGTCCCTTCATGCCGGAATGGTATGCACAAGATTTATTTGGATTGACCCACTAAGAAGGGTTTTCAGGTGTTATAGCAGGGAAAGGGTGACATAACCAGCAGCTTTGAGCCTTTCTCCCAGATGGTCGATTGGTTCAGCAATGGCGGTATACTGTTTGGGAGGTCTGTGGTCAAAATTTTGTCCAGGTCTAGAGAAGTTTTGACGTGGGGGAGGTGATTGGTAGTGGGATGGTTGGGTGTTGTAGGCTTGGTAAACATGTTCCGGTTGGGAGTATTTAGGTGAAGTGGGCTGATATGCGGGGGGTGGAGCTGATTGATAAGTGGGTGGTGGAGTATGGTAAGAGGGTGAGGGTGCTTGGTAATTTGGAGTAGGTTGATATGTGGGTGGAGGCATTGGATAGGTTTGGTATTTGATAGGGGATTTGGTCCTCTATGCAACCATTACAGCACCTACGTCCCTTTCTTGGACGTACCACCAGATTGTAATTGGTAGCTCGCAAGCCTTCAAAGTTTGTAACCATACCACTCTTGATGCCTTCCTCGATCCTTTCTCCTAGCTTGATAATGTCAGAAAATTTGTGGCCTTCGATCATCATCAGTCTCTCATAATACTGTGAGTCATGGGCCCGAACGAAGAATTTGTTCATTTGCTCTTCTTCCAAAGCAGGCCTAACCTTAGCAGCTTCTGATCTCCATCGAGTAGCATACTCACGGAAGGTCTCTGTGGGTTTCTTCTTCAAGTTTTGAATATAGAACACATCTGGTCCATTCTCTGTGTTGAACCTGAATCTGTCCATAAAATCAGACGCCATGCTTACCCAGCTTGACCACTTCTTCGGATCCTGGCTAATGTACCAAGATAAAGCGTCTCCCTTCAGGCTCCTCATGAAAAGCTTCATGCGGATTTTCTCGTCTCTTCCCACTCCGACCAGCTTGTCACAGTATGTTCTCAAGTGGACCCTTGGATCCCCTGTACCATCAAACATCTCGAACTTGGGAGGTTTGTACCCCTCGGGCAGTTCGACATCGGGCTGTATGCAAAGATCTTCATAGTTTAGCCCCTCAATTCCCTTACTACCTTCAACGCCTTGAATTCTGCTAGTCAACTTTTTAAGCTCTTCGGCCAGATTTCTGATGAGCAAGTCCTTATCATCGGACTCGGGTGTGCTTGAGATGGGCTGGGTGGAGTGTGGCACAGTCTCCACGTAGATGGGGGTATTATGTTGGGTGTGGCAGTGGTCATTTGTGGAGTTCTGGAGTTCTGGGATGAGCAGTGAGGTATTATTTGAGGTATGGCAAGTATTGCAGTGGTGGTGAGGAGCGGGATGGTTTTGTTGCTTTGGGATGTTTTGCGGAGGTACAGGATTCTGAGTATTTGGGAAAGTAACCTCTGGAGTGGTGAGGGAAAATGACAGATTTGCCAGATTCCGGACTTGATCAAGTTCTTCCTGAAACTTCAACAGCTTTTGTTCTAGTTGGGATGCATTTTCCTTGGGGACCAGAGTACCATGAGTGACCTCTACCCGTTCAGCTGAGTTGTTCGAATCTTCCATTTTTCCTTTGTTTTTGTGTCTGACAGGACTGGGAGGAGGAGTAGGTGGAGGGCCCCTGGATCTCGTAAAATATGATGATGTTGCCAGAGTTCACGAACTAACCTTTGGGGAGGGGAATAAACAAAAAGTAAAACAAAAGGTAACAAGTCAGTGAGGATCATTAGAAAAATGTTGCAATATTTAAACACGTAGTGCTGAAATATAAAGCGCGTCCTAATTTTGGGGACCTCGTTGTGCCCGAGGTAGGCCTAGCGACAAGTTAATTTGGAGAACTTAGAATGCTAAATGCCTCATTTCATTGATAAAAGGTAGACGAATCCCAAAACGACACTAAATAACAAGAAAATAAAAATCACTAATGGCCATCGGCCTTATTACATCTTATAAAGCGGAAATGGAAATTCCTATCTATTTGGTCCCAGAGGGACCTTCCCCAGACTCGGCATTGTTGGCTCCATCGAACAGCTCCCCTAGCTCGCGCAGTCCTAGTAGCAAGTAAGCTCTGGCCAGATGTCCGCCTTCATTTCCTTCAGCAGTCCGGCAGTCTTCGACCCTCTTCAGAAACTTCTTTTCCAATTCTACTATACCTCGCTCCAAACAGACCAATCGTTTGTTGGCGCTGACAGCCATATCCTTCCACTCTTCAATTAGTTTTTGATTGGCTTCTTGTATTTCGCGGTGCTCACTTTCACATTCCCG
Organism: Nicotiana attenuata; assembly: GCF_001879085.1. Lineage (NCBI taxonomy): Eukaryota > Viridiplantae > Streptophyta > Magnoliopsida > Solanales > Solanaceae > Nicotiana > Nicotiana attenuata. Next base: position 2,157 of record NW_017682715.1, on the reverse strand, counting down.
AATCCTCTTGCGCAGTTGGTTGTACTTGACCTGTGCTTCAGCCTTTTCATCGATGATCCTGTGACCTCGAACAAACCCGGGTTGACCCAGACCATTGTGATTGTCCTCCAGCCAGCCTGAATAGTGTGGGGTACAACCAGCATGGTATCTGTCTGGTTCGATGGTGTCCCTTCCCATGACGATCTTGCAGTGCCACATATGCTGAGCTTGGCACTTGTAAGGACTATCGTCAGCCTGGAAGTCAGCCCGGAAATGACTCATCTTGTCGACCCTTGGTATAACCTGCTTCCTACCAGCCTGTCTCATAACTCGGAGAGGGACATAAGGGTAGGTTCCCCTCAAACCGATCAGTATCAGAAATGGCGCATCCCTGGATCGAACGATGAATTCTTCAGTAGGGAACCACTCGAACATCCATTGTACCCGGTCCTCAGTCAAATTATCAAAGAGTTCGACCCATTCTCTAGCATTCTCCGGTTGGGCGAACATGTTGGGCATGTAATTCATTCGCTTTGGGTGATGAAAGGCGATATGATCGTCCCAGTCCCTTCGATGGATTTCCTGTCGGTACTCACCCTTTTGGAGATGTTCCATGAGCCAAAGTTGAAGTAGAAGATTACAACCCTCGAAATGTTTGGCTCCCTGTTGACACCTTTCTAGGGCTCGGTATATCTCTACAATGATCATTGGCACAAGACTGAATGGTTGTCCGTCAATTCCTTCCATTAGAGTTTTGGTGACCATAGCTAGCCTGGTATGGATTCTTGTTTTCTTCATTGGAAGCACTATCATCCCCAAGAAACAGAACATGAAGACAAAGATCCTTCGGTGAATATGCCCCAATGATGTAAGGGCAAACTCGTCAGGATAAGTACGGCAAGATTTGTTGTGACCGTACCTCTCGTACAAGTAGTCAAAGGGAATGTACGACTCTTTCAAACATGTCAATTCTGGATTCTTCTTTAGACCCATTATTTTGAGAAAACCTCTACCTTTGTGGTTTTCCGGCATTAGCAAACCCGGAGTTTCCCACGATATACCAGCCAGTCCTCCTATTTCCTCGAGCAGGGGTGTCATCTCAATGTCTCCGAACCGGAACACAGACCTATCACAATCCCATAATAGGGTAGCAGCTTCTATGGTTTTGTTGTTGGGTTGAATTTCCAAGAGAGAAGGTAGGTTTCCCAGGTATTTCCGGACAAGAGTCTGATCGCTGGAATGAAGATCCTTCCACCAGCTTAGCAGTTTGGGGTGGATGTTGGTGACCATGCCGAATCTAGGGACTTCGTGCCTCATATTTCTGCAAGACAAAAAGGTTAGGCCCTTACCCCCACCAGACTCGACTATTTAATATCAACAATTGGCATAAGAAGCATTTAGTTCTCCAAATGAATGCACAGAACGTGGTAAGGTCCGTTTGGGTTTCAAGGAAACCCAGTGGACTTTGGACAAGGCTATCTTAAAGAGTCATTATGCGGACAACATAACTGACTCGGCTAGGTTTGACCATTATGCATGCATAATTTAAAGAGAAAGGGTTTCTATGGGGTTTTAGACTGGTACCCTTGAGCGGACAACTCAAGAGGGAAAGGCGCGGAACCGTCGACTACACCGTTGATCGACTAGTTTTACCGAAAATATGCCTTTGTCGGATTTAGGGGGTGATAATATCGGAAGAGTGCAACCACTCATTATAAGCGTTGCTATGGTTTTTTGTTTGGCACGAGTGGAATATGATGTTGAAAACATGCTTATACAATAATTAAAACAAGTTGTCACGTATTTGCACGTTATAAAAGCAATAATTACAACAATTCTTCATAACTTAAAACAGTAGTAAAGGAAAGCAGTAAAAGGAAAAAACAAAGAACCGAAGCTGCTGCAACTCTCGGAATTCCATTTCGACCCCTGGATCAAAATCTCACCCACCAACCGGAAATCGCCAAAATATCAACTTCGCCAATTCAAGCCTAATTCTACTCCGGACCTCCAAAACCCATTCCAATCACACTCCTAAGTCACAAATCACCTCCCGAAGCTAACCGAACCATCGGAACTCACATCCGAGCCTTCTAACACATAAGTCAACATCCGGTTGACTTTTCCAACTTAAGCCTTCTTAAAACGAGACTAAGTGTCTCAAACTTCACCAAACCA
>NW_017682714.1:0-9413 GCF_001879085.1 Nicotiana attenuata | reverse complement strand
TGGCACTTACTGAGTACCGCTGTGTGTACTCATGCCCTTCCTGCGCATGTTTTTCATGTGCAGATCCAGGTACTTCCTCCCAGACGTATCATCCTCGTGGTGGAGAGTCCTAGCTGAGACTTGAGGTATATCTGCTACGTTCGCAGACCAGGAGTCTCTACTCTATTCCGGCTTTAGCAGATAGTTACTTTTCTTTCCTTTCATGTTGTTCAGACATTCTGGTGTAGAGCAGTTTACTACATTCTATTAGCCTGTGTTTCCCGTGAGTTTCCGGGTTTTGGGATTTAGTTGCAGACTTCCGCAAATTTCGAGTTGTATAGGCTGAGTGGCCTTGTATACAGTTGTTATTTCCGTATGTTCAGTTTTAATTTATTATTCCACAAATGTTAATTTGTTATTCCGTACTGTTAGGCTTACCTAGTTGTACGAACTAGGTGCCATCACGACATGTTTCATGGAGGGTGAACTGGGGTCGTGACAAGTTGGTATCAGAGCTCTAGGTTCATAGGAGTCACGGAACACAGGCTGGTTTATTAGGGTCTCGCTGATCGGTACGGAGACGTCTGTACTTATCTACGAGGGGCTATGTAACTGTTAGGAAGAATCTTCATTTCATTTGAATTCCTCGTCGTGCGATATTTTGGACATCAATTCTAAACTTCTGACTTCTATTCTCTCACAGATGGTAAGGACACGTGCTACTCGGGATGATCAGGCACCCGCGCCCCCTACTGTAGCCGTCAGAGGCCGGGGCCGGGGGAGAGGTCGAGGACGCGCACGTGGTGCAGCCAGAGCACCTGCGCGAGCTGCCGCCGAGGTACCACCAGCAGATCCAGCCGGAGCCCAGGCACCTGGCACACCTACTACTGCCACTACTACTCCAGCGCTCGGAGACTTTGGCTCAGTTCATGAGCATGTACACCACCTTGGCTCAGGCGGGGTTGCTTCCCCTTGCTGTAGCCACGTCCCAGGCCGGGGGAGGAGCACAGACTCCCGCCGTCCGTACTCCTGAGCAGCGAGTGTAGGTTGAGCAGGTTTCCGAGATTATTCCGGCACCGCCTGTAGCACCAGTTCAGCCCGAGGATGGGTCAGCTGCTTCAGAGGACGAGCAACGCAGGCTTGAGAGGTTCAAGAAGTATGATCCCCCAGTGTTCAGTGGATTAGCATCAGACGATGCCTTGGGATTTCTAGAGGAGTGTAATCGTATTCTCCGCACTATGGGCATCGTGGAGTCCAGCGGGGTTTCTTTCACTGTTTTTCAGCTACGGGGAGCCGCCTATGATTGGTGGCGGACTTATGAGATAGACAGTCCAGTCGATGCTGCTACACTGACTTGGACCCAGTTCTCGGATATGTTCATGAGAGAGTTTGTCCCCNNCACAGATCAAAGCAATAGAGGAAATCCCTGATGTACTTACGAGTAAAAAAGAAGTTCAAAGACTAACTGGGAGAATTGCAGCTCTGGGGAGATTCATTTCCAAGTCTTCAGAAAAATGCTTCAAATTTTTCTCAGCTTTAAAGAAGCAGGATCATTTCGAATGGAACGAAGATTGCCAACAAGCACTTAAGAATCTGAAAGTGTATTTGTCAAATCCACCGTTGTTGGCGAAACCAAAGGTAGGAGAGAAGTTACTCATCTATCTTCCCGTATCAGAAGTTGCGGTAAGTTCTGTTTTAGTCCGGGAGGATCAAGGTAAACAATCTCCTATCTATTACGTAAGCAAGTCTCTATTAGATGCAGAAACACGGTACCCGCAACTAGAAAAGTTAGCACTTGCTTTGATCATTGCATCTAGAAAATTAAGACCTTACTTTTTGAGCTTCCGGGTTTTGGGATTTAGTTGTAGACTTCCGCATATTTTGAGTTGTATAGGCTGAGTGGCCTTATATACAGTTGTTATTTTCGTATGTTCAGTTTTAATTTATTATTCCGCAAATGTTAATTTGTTATTCCGCACTGTTAGGCTTACCTAGTTGTAGGAGCTAGGTGCCATCACGACATGTTCATGGAGGGTGAACTGGGGTCGTGAGAAGTATGAAGTTGGTATCAGAGCTCTAGGTTCATAGGAGTCACGGAACACAGGCCGGTTTATTAGAGTCTCGCTGATCGGTATGGAGACGTCTGTACTTATCTACGATGGGCTATGTAACTGTTTAGGAAAAAAAAATCTTCATTTCATTTCACTTCCTCGTCGTGCGATATTTTTGGACATCATTTCTAAACTTCTGACTTCTATTCTCTCACAGATGGTGAGGACACGTGCTACTCGAGATGATCAGACACCCGCACCCCCTACTGCAGCCGTCAGAGGCCGAGGCCGGGGGAGAGGTCGAGGATGCGCACGTGGTGCAGCCAGAGCACCTGCGCGAGCTGCCGCCGAGTTACCACCAGCAGATCCAGTCGGAGCCCAGACACCTGGAACACCTACTACTGCCACTACTACTCCAGCGCTCCAGGAGACTTTGGCTCAGTTCATGAGCATGTACACCACCTTGGCTCAGGCGGGGTTGCTTCTCCTTGCTGCAGCCACATCCCAGGCCGGGGGAGGAGCACAGACTCCCGCCGTCCGCACTCCTGAGTAGCGAGTGCAGGTTGAGCAGGTTCCCGAGATTATTCCGGCACCGCCTGTAGCACCAGTTCAACCCGAGGATGGGTCAGCTGCTTCAGAGGACGAGCAGCGCAGGCTTGAGAGGTTCAAGAAGTATGATCCCCCAGTGTTTAGTGGATTAGCATCAGACGATGCCTTGGGATTTCTAGAGGAGTGTCATCATATTCTCCGCACTATGGGCATCGTGGAGTCCAGCGGGGTTTCTTTCACTACTTTTCAACTTCGGGGAGCCGCCTATGATTGGTGGCAGACTTATGAGATAGACAGTCCAGTCGAGNGATCCGGGCTCTACTTACTCTTATGTGTCTTCTTACTTTGCTCCTTATTTGGGTGTGCCTCGGGATTCTTTGAGTGCCCCCGTTTATGTTTCTACTCCTGTGAGAGATTCTCTTGTTGTGGACCGCATTTATCAGTCATGTTCGGTTACTATTCGTGGTTTTGAGACCAGAGCAGACTTATTATTACTCGGTATGGTGGATTTTGACATTATATTAGGCATGGACTGGTTGTCGCCCCATTTTGCTATTCTTGATTGTCACGCCAAGACCGTGACGCTGCCTATGCCAGGTGTTCCGCGTATTGAGTGGAGTGGTACTTTAGATCACACTTCCAGTAGAGTTATCTCTTTTCTTAAAGCTCAGCGCATGGTTGAGAAGGGGTGTGCCGTGTATTTGGCTTATGTGAGAGATGTTAGTGTTGATACCCCTTCTGTTGATTCTATTCCAGTGGTACGGGATTATCCCGATGTATTTCCAGCTGATCTTCCAAGCATGCCGCCTGATAGGGACATTGATTTTGGGATTGATCTGTTGCCGGGCACTCAGCCCATTTCCATTCCTCCGTATCGTATGGCTCCTCCTGAGTTGAAGGAGTTGAAGGATCAGATTCAGGAATTTCTTGGTAAGGGTTTTATTCGACCCAGTGTTTCCCCGTGGGGTGCCCCTGTTTTGTTTGTGAAGAAGATGGTTCTATGCGCATATGTATTGACTACCGCCAGTTGAACAAGGTTACAGTGAAGAAGTGTTATCCTTTGCCTCGCATTGATGATCTGTTTGACCAGCTTCAGGGCGCACAGGTGTTTTCTAAGATTGACTTGCGCTCAGGTTACCATCAGTTGAAGATTCGGGAGCCAGATATCCCGAAGACTGCCTTCAGGACTCGATATGGCCATTACGAGTTCCTTGTTATGTCATTTGGGCTGACCAATGCCCCTGCAGCTTTCATGCATTTGATGCACAGTGTGTTCAGGCCATATCTTGACTCGTTCGTGATTGTTTTTATTGATGATATTTTGTTGTATTCCCGGAGTCGGGAAGATCATGAGCAGCATCTGAGGACCGTGCTACAGACCTTGAGGGAGAAAAAGTTATATGCAAAGTTCTCAAAATGTGAGTTTTGGCCGAGTTCTGTGGCATTCTTAGGCCATGTGATTTCTAGTGAAGGTATTCGAGTGGATCCGAGGAAGGTAGAGGTCGTGCAAAGTTGGCCCAGGCCGTCCTCAACTACAGAGATTCGCAGCTTCCTTGGCTTGGCGAGTTACTACCGTTGTTTTGTGGAGGGATTTTCATTGATTGCTGCCCCTATGACTAGATTGACCCAGAAGGGTGCCCCATTTCAGTGGACAGAGGAGTGTGAGGCGAGCTTTCAGAAGCTCAAGACAGCTTTGACTACAGCCCCTATTTTGATGTTGCCTACCGGTTCGGGATCTTATACTGTCTATTGTGACGCCTCGAGAGTTGGCCTTGGGGCAGTGTTGATGCAGGACGGTAGGGTGATTGCCTACGCGTCCAGACAGTTGAAGATACATGAAAAGAATTACCCTGTCCACGACCTTGAGTTAGCTGCCATTGTTCATGCCTTGAAGATCTGGCGTCATTATTTATATGAAGTGCCTTGTGAGATCTATTCTGATCATCGGAGTTTGCAGCACTTGCTCAAGCAAAAGGATCTCAATATGCGTCAGAGGAGGTGGTTAGAGCTGCTGAAGGATTATGACATCACTATCCTATATCACCCGGGCAAGGCCAATGTGGTGGCGGATGCCTTGAGTCGCCGGGCGGAGAGATTGGGGAGTTTGGCATACTTACCAGCTTCAGAGAGGCCTATGGCGATGGATGTTCAGGCCCTAGCCAGCCAGTTCGTGAGATTGGATCTTTCGGAGCCCAGTCGGGTTCTAGCCTGTGTGGTTTCCCGGTCTTCCCTATTTGACCGTATTAGGGAGCGGCAGTATGATGACCCTCATTTGCTTGTCCTTCGGGACATGGTTCAGCGTGGTGATGCCAGGGATGTGACCATTGGAGATGATGGAGTATTGAGGATGCAGGGCCGGATTTGTTGGATTTCAGTTCAGTCCAGCTGGAAAAGGTTGATCCTATGCTCCGGAGGTATCACGGTGATCCGTCGCATGTGTTGGATTTCAGTTCAGTCCAGCTGGACAAGGATCTATCCTATGTTGAGGAGCCAGTGGCTATTTTGGACAGTCAGGTCAGGAAGTTGAGGTCAAAGAACATCGCTTCAGTGAAGGTTCAGTGGCGGGGTCAGCCGGCCGAGGAGGCGACTTGGGAGACTGAGCAGGATATGCGCAGCCAGTACCCTCATCTTTTCACTACTTCAGGTATGTTCTCTATGCTCGTTCGAGGACGAACGAATGTTTAAGTGTAGGAGGATGTAACGACCCGGCCGGTCGTTTTTGGAAATTTCGCCCCGATCCCCCATTAACTGTTTCCTCTAAGTTCATTTCTGCTATTTTGGTTTACCGGGACGTTCGGTGTTGAGTTTTGGAGAGTTTTGGGACACTTAGTCCCTAAATGAGAGCTTAAGAGTTGAAAAATGGTCCGCAATCAGAACAGTGTGAAGACGACCTCGGAATGGAAATCTGATGGTTCCGTTAGCTCCGTTAGGTGATTTCGGGGTTTGGAGCGTGTTCGGAATGTATTTTGGAGGCTCGTAGCTCATTTAGGCTTGAAATGCCGAAGTTTGATATTTTTGAAGTTTCCGGTCCGATAGTGAGTTTTTGATCCGAGGGTCGGATTGGAATTCCGGAAGTTGCAGTAGTTCCGTCATGTCATTTGGGATGTGTGTGCAAAATTTCAGGTCATTCGAACGAGGTTCGGGTAGGTTTTTGATCGAAAACGTGTTTGGTTGGAATTTGAAGTTCTTAGGCTTGAATCTTTGATTAATTCGGGTTTCCGGCGTTGTTTAGCTGTTTTCATGATTGGTACAAGTTTGAATAAGGTATTAGGTGGTATTGGTACTTTTGGTTGAGGTCCCGGGGGCCTCGGGATGATTTCGGGTGGTTAACGGAAGAGTTTTGGAAGTTGAGAAATAGCAGCACTGCTGCTTCTGGTATCTTTCCGCTTCTGCGGCTTGGGAACCGCAGAAGCGGAGCCGCAGAAGCGGCCTTGGTCGCTGGAGAAGCGAGATTTGCCCTCCCTCTCAGGAACCGCAGAAGCAGTCGCCTTTCCGCAGAAGCGGAACCGCAGGAGCGTTATGTGTCCGCAGAAGCGGACTCTGGTCCATTAAGTGAAAACCGCAGAAGCGGTTGCTTTTCTGCATATGCGGGACCGCAGAAGCGGTCCCTTGTCCGCTGAAGCGGAAATCCCTGGGCAGAAATAGAAATTTCGAGGGTTTGAGTTCATAAGTTACAAAAATCAATTGAGAGCTCGGTTTTAAGGCGATTTTGAGTGGGATTTGAAGTGAAGATCACTGGGTAACGTTTCTTTGGTCCCTTCTTGTTATATTTTATCATTTTATAGTTAAATACACCATTGGAATTCGAATTTAGGATCAAAAATTGGAAGAAACTTCATAGGCCTAATTATTGAGTTTTGAGTGGGCAATTGACCTCCGATTTGGGAGATTTTATATGGTTAGACTCGTGAGAGTACGAGGGTTCTGAAAATGTGAAAATTATTCGATTCCGGGGCGTTGGCCTGGATGGCATTTTGGTCATTTCACCTAATTTTTACACCATAGTTTTGAATTTATTAGCAAAACCAGGTGTTTGCGATGTTATTCACAATGTGTAATTGAATTGAATAGATTTGAGCCATTTGGAGTCGGATACTCGTGGCAAGAGCGTGATTTCTAGTTGATATTGAGCCGGTTCGAGGTAAGTGGCTTGTCTAACTTTGTGTGGGGGACCTTTTTCCCTTAGGATATGAATCTTGAATATTTGAATGCCCCGTACGTGAGGTGACGAGCGCGTACTTGAGCTAATTGTTGTAAATCCGTTTCTACTTGAAGTATTTAAATTGAGCTTTCTTGTTTACTTGTTCATTTTAACTGCAAGTTTGTACCTGTGCTAGCTTAGAGACTCATGTTTAGCTGGCTTACCTGCTTATTTGCTTTAACTGCGCTATTTGTACTCTGTGAAGCATGTTAGGCTATAATTTACTACTTCGTGTCCTGATTTTTAGCATTGTTCCGAGATTTAGGAAATCGTTGTTGTTGTGTATTTAATTTGGGACTACGGGACGGCTTCCCGGGAGATCCCTCTGTACTTGAGATATTCTGGACTGAGGGTGCGGGATACCAAGAGATCCCTGGCACATGTGTTTCTATATATATATTGGGATACCAAGAGATCCTCGGTTTACTTATTGAAGATACCAAGAGATCCTCGGGATACTAAGAGATCCCCGACTTACTTATTGAGGATACTAAAAGATCCTCCGGATACCGAGAGATCCCCAGTGTTGATGATGAGGATACCAAGAGATCCTCAGGATACCAAGAGATCCCCCGGCTACTATTCCTTGTGAGGGCAGTTTTCCGTGTATTGTTACCTTTGCTATCTATTACTGTTCTTCCTTATTTACCTGGTTTAGATTCTCGCTGTAGACTTTATTTAAACTATTTCTGTTATATCATTATTTATTATGTTATCTCAGTAGGGCCCTGACCTTCCTCGTCACTACCCAACCGAGGTTAGGCTCGACACTTACTGAGTACCGTTGTGGTGTACTCATGCCTTTCCTGCGCATGTTTTTCATGTGCAGATCCAGGTACTCCTCCCAGACGTATCATCCTCGTGGTGGAGAGTCCTAGCTGAGACTTGAGGTATATCTGCTACGTTCGCAGACCAGGAGTCTCTACTCTATTCCGGCTTTAGCAGATAGTTCCTTTTCTTTCCTTTCATGTTGTTCAGACATTCTGGTGTAGAGCAGTTTACTACATTCTATTAGCCTGTGTTTCCCGTGAGTTTCCGGGTTTTGGGATTTAGTTGCAGACTTCCGCATATTTCGAGTTGTATAGGCTGAGTGGCCTTGTATACAGTTGTTATTTCCGTATGTTCAGTTTTGATTTATTATTCCACAAATGTTAATTTGTTATTCCGCACTGTTAGGCTTACCTAGTTGTAGGAACTAGGTGCCATCACGACATGTTTCGTGGAGGGTGAACTGGGGTCGTGACAAGTTGGTATCAGAGCTCTAGGTTCATAGGAGTCACGGAACACAGGCCGCTTTATTAGGGTCTCGCTGATCGGTACGGAGACGTCTGTACTTATCTACGAGGGGCTATGTAAATGTTAGGAAGGATCTTCATTTCATTTGAATTCCTCGTCGTGCGATATTTTGGACATCAATTCTAAACATCTGACTTCTATTCTCTCACAGATGGTGAGGACACGTGCTACTCGAGATGATCAGGCACCCGCGCCCCCTACTGTAGCCGTCAGAGGCCGGGACCGGGGGAGAGGTCGAGGACGCGCACGTGGTGCAGCCAGAGCACCTGCGCGAGCTGCCGCCGAGGTACCACCAACGGATCCAGCCGGAGCCCAGGCACCTGGCACACCTACTACTTCCACTACTACTCCAGCGCTCCAGGAGACTTTGGCTCAGTTCATGAGCATGTACACCACCTTGGCTCAGGCAGGGTTGCTTCCCCTTGCTGCAGCCACGTCCCAGGCCGGGGGAGGAGCACAGACTCCCGCCGTCCGTACTCCTGAGCAGCGAGTGTAGGTTGAGCAGGTTCCCGAAATTATTCCGGACCGCCTGCAGCACCAGTTCAGCCCGAGGATGGGTCAGCTGCTTCAGAGGACGAGCAGCGCAGGCTTGAGAGGTTCAAGAAGTATGATCCCCCAGTGTTCAGTGGATTAGCATCAGACGATGCCTTGGGATTTCTAGAGGAGTGTTATCGTATTCTCCGCACTATGGGCATCGTGGAGTCCAGCGGGGTTTCTTTCACTGCTTTTCAGCTACGGGGAGCCGCCTATGATTGGTGGCGGACTTATGAGATGGACAGTCCAGTTGATGCTGCTACACTGACTTGGACCCAGTTCTCGGATATGTTCATGAGAGAGTTTGTCTCCAAGAGTCTCAGGGATGCATGGCGCGCAGAGTTTGAGCATTTGCGCCAGGGTGCTATGACCGTTTAAGAGTATGCTATCCGTTATACCAGGTTGGCCAGGCATGCACCGGCTTTGGTTGCTACAGTTCGCGAGAGAGTTCGCAGGTTCATTGGGGGTCTTATTCCACCCATCAGATCTAGCATGGCTCGAGAGTTGGAGATGGACATTCCTTATCAGCAGGTAGTGAGCATTGCTAGGAGGATTGAGGGTATGCTCGCCAGGGAGCGAGGAGAGAGGGAGGCCAAGAGGTCTCGAGAGTCGGGTCACTACTCTGGTGCCCGTACCCCATCAGCAGGTCGTTATGGCAGAGGTTATTCGGGTCGCCCTGTACATTCAGCTCTTCCAGCAGCCGGCAGTACTCCAGCTCCACCTCCACCTCAGGAGCCTTACTATGCACCTCCAGTTTCTAGCGCGCCTCCTGTGCGGGGTGTTTCCAGAGGTCAGTCCAGCAG
>NW_017682713.1:6939-9413 GCF_001879085.1 Nicotiana attenuata | reverse complement strand
ATCCAATATTTATAATAGAATAATACTGAGAAAAATACGAAGTCTGATAAAACGCTCCCAAAGACCTGGGGTCACGAGTCTAGAGCCTCTAAAACAATCTGAATAACAATATCTGAACGAAAATACTCAAGTCTGGAAATGTATATATAAATAAAACTGAAATAGGAAGAGTAGTCAGGTCCTGCGAACGTCAAGCAGCTACCTCAACAACTCTGATAAGCTCTGGGAAACAAAGACTGCTCAGCTAAGCCTCCGGTGTACCTGAATCTGCACACAAGGTGCAGGGAGTAGGGGTGAGTACTACCGACTCAGTGAGTAATAAGCATATAAAATGTCTGAAGATAAGAAATCCACGAAATGCCACAAAGCAAATCTAAAACTAACAGTCCAACACCTAACTACGAACTAACAGCAAAACAACTCAAAATATATCAGTCAAGTATAATGTAAAGATGCAATGCAATGCACATGACCGCTACGGTGCGTAGCCCGATCCATTTAACGTCGACGGCGCTCACTGGGGGTGTGTACAGACTTCGGAGGGGCTCCTTCAGCCCAAGCGCAATATAATCATACCATTCGCTGCGGCGTGCAGCCCGATCCATACTCAGTCCACAATATGCATATGAGTCACGTAACAGATTCAATTAATTTTCCAATTTCCAATTTATTAAGAAGAATATATTTTAGATATTTAACTTCAGGAATAGTGACTTAGCGTTTCATAACAGTGATTAAACACAGGACTGAGATCAAGGATTATACATAGCATGCTATCAAAATGACATTCATCCTCTAAGGATGCTACAGATCGGCAGAATGCCCCAAACACGCAATAAGCCCAGATATATTCAATACAGGGTGCGTATCAATCGCCAATATAGAAACATTCTTGTTCGGGATGGACTAAGTCTCAATCCCCAGTCATAAACAATTCCGCACCTGCCATGGGGTGCGAGTCACGCCCTACAATAGCGTCACAATGTGATAAGCCGGGGTTTCAAACCCTCAGGCCATCATATACACCAACTACTCACCTCTAACCGGCCGTAGAATGGTCCGCAATGCCTTTTCCTTTCGTATCAACCTCCTCGCGCGTCGAATCTAGTCAAAATCACAACGAATACATAAATATGGGGTAAAGAAACATAACCCAATCAAAAATACTCGAAAAGTACTAAAATTCACGAAGTTGGTAAAACCCGAGCACCGGGCCCACTTCTCGAAAATTTCCGAAAATCACACCAACGGATTCCTTGTCTCGCCACGAGTCCGTACATATAAAATTCATCAAAATCGGAGTTCGTTTGACCTTCCAAATTCCACTTTTTCATCCTATTTTTCTCAAGCCCTAACTTAACCCATTTGATGAATTTTCCACCATATTCATGTAATTTCTACCATAAACTCGAATATTTAGGCCAAGGAACTTACCTCCAAGTGATTCTCAGTCAAAACCCTCGAATTTCCTTGTCCAAAGCTCTTAAGAACGTCAACAATGGAGGAAAAATATGAAAGGGTCGCGGATGAAATATTATATTAAACTCTTACTAGCCTTCAGGGGTTTCCGCTTCTGCGGTCCCCACTACCGCTTCTGCGGTTTTTGTCCGCTTATGCGGAATTTCATTAAAACTCAAGGTCCACTTCTGCGACACAAATTTTCCGCTTTTGCGGAAGCTCACCTCCTGGCCAAACCCGTTTCTGCGACCGCATGTCCGCTCCTGCGGACTCGCTTAAGAGAAAAGTGTTCTGCTTTTGCGGAACTGCCCAACTCCACTCCAGACTGCTTTTGCGACCAAGATTACGCTTCTGCGGAACCGCTTATGCAGTCCATTTCCGCAGAAGCGAACATACCAGATACCAGCAAAATCTGCCATTTCCTCAACTTGAATTTCATCCCGATAGCCATCCGAAATCACCCCGAGGCCCCCCGGGACCTCAACCAAAAATACCAACACATCCTAATAGCTTATTCAAACTTGTTCCAATCCTCAAAACACTTCAAACAACGCTAAAACCATCAAATCACATCGGATTCAAGCCTAAGTTTCTTAAAAACTTCCGAATTACGCATTCGATCAAAAACCCAACCAAACGACGTCCAATGACCTGAAAATTTGCAGACATATCCAAAATCACCTAACGAAGCTACTGCAACTCTCGGAATTCCATTCCGACCCTCGGATCAAAATCTCACCTATCAATCGGAATTCGCCAAAATACTAACTTCGCCAATTCAAGCCTAATTCTACACCGGACCTCCAAAATAAATTCCGATTGCACTCCTAAGTCACAAATCATCCCCCGAAGCTAACCAAATCACCGGAAATCACATCCGAGCCCTATAACTCATAAGTCAACGTCCGGTTGACTTTTCCGACTTAAGCCTTCCTTAAAGAGACTAAGTGTCTCATTTCCTATCCAAACCAATTCAATTCAACTATAGCTCACTCGCTGCTGATAATGAAACATGA
>NW_017682713.1:0-3694 GCF_001879085.1 Nicotiana attenuata | reverse complement strand
GAATGAAATCACCCTACTAGAAGCATAATCAGTCACACCACACCACTCGATCCTCGGTACACCCGGTATAGCCAAAGTGACTGTCTTAGCATGACAGTCTAGAATAGCATGACACGGAGATAACCAGTCCATGCCCAAAATAACATCAAAATCCACCATGCTCAATAGCAATAGATCAACTCGGGTCTCCAGACCCCCAATAGTCACCAAACATGACCGGTACACATGGTCTACAACAATAGTATCGTCCACCAGGATAGATACATGAACAGGTAAAGCAAGACACCGTCGGGACGTACCCAAATGATGAGCAAAATATGAGGACACATAAGAATAGGTGGAACCAGGATCAAATAAGACTGAGGCATCCCTGTGGCAGACTGAAATAATACCTGTAATGACGGCATCTGAAGCAATGGCATCTGTCCTGCCCTGAAGAGCATAAAAACGAACCTGACCACCACCTGATCGACCTCCACCTCTGGGGCGACCTCTGGCTGCCTGACCCTCACCCCTAGCTGGCTGGGCGGGTGCTGAAGAATTTGGACCAGAAGACGAGGGCTGACCCCTCTGCTGAGATGAGCTAGCAGCACGACGAGGACACTGCCTCCACGTATGTCCAAACTCTCCACACTCAAAACAACTCCTAGGTGCTGGAGAATGGGACTGAAGGGAACCCCTCGCGCCGGAATGACTAGCTGACGCACTCGGCCTAGAAGAACCCTGAGCGGACGGGGCACGAGATGAACTCTGTGCTGGAAGAGCGCTGAGTGAAGGCTGAACCTGCTGGGAACCATGATAACCACGACCTGAAGATGCCCCACGATACTCGGGACGGGCTGACTGAGCGGGTCTGAAAGAACGACCCCTACCATGCTGGAACTGGCCCCTCGAAGGAGCGCCACTGTAACTGCCAGAACCTCGAGGCCTCTTGGCCTCCCTCTCCTCTCGATCCTGACGACGAACCGCCTCAATCTCTCGAGCTATATCAACCACCTCCTCAAATGTAGCACCCAATACTCTCTCTCTAGATATGAGAACACGGAGATGGTAGTTAAGGCCATCAACAAATCTCCTGATACGCTCGCGATCAGTCGGAACCATCCAAACGGCATGACGAGCCAGCTCTGAAAACCTCATCTCATACTGAGACACAGTCATATCTCCCTGCCGTAGCCACTCAAACTGCCTGCACAGCTCCTCTCTGCGCGACTGCGGTACATACTTCTCCAAGAAGAGAGTGGAGAACTCCTGCCAAGTCGAAGGCGCTGCACCAGCCGGCCTACGCTTCTCATACGCCTCCCACCAAGTGAAGGTAGCCCCAGTAAACTGAAAGGTGGTGAATGCCACACCACTAGACTCAAGGATCCCTGCCGTATGGAGCATCCGCTGACACCTATCAAGAAAACCCTGGGCATCCTCGCCCTCAGCACCACTGAATGTCGGAGGCTGGAGTCTACCAAACCTCTCAAGGCGACACTGTTCATCATCAGGCATAGCTGGAACCCTGAACTCCTACACTGGTGCAACTAGCTGAGCTGGAGGTGCCTCTGGAGTCTGTAGTCCCTGCGCTACCTGCTCAGGTGTGCGAGCAGCGGGGGTCTGATTGCCTCCCCCAGCCTGCGAAGTAGCTACTGCTGTGGTGGCTGAAACTGCCTGAGCCAGGCCGGTGCAAACAGTCAAAATCTGAGCCAAGGCCTCCTGAAGACCCGGAATCACGATGGTCACAACTGGTGCCTGAACTGGTGCTGCTGGAGCCTGATCCTGAGCTGGGGCAACTGGTGGATCAACAGGCGCTGCCTCTGTCACGGCCACGACCGCGTCCACGACCTCTGGTGGCCTCAGTGGGTGGCACTGTTGGTCGTCCGCCACGTCCGGTAGCTCGTGTCCTCACCATCTGTGAGAGAATAGAATCAAAGAGAGGTTTAGTACTCGGATCAATAAGTTCGAACGACAAGAATTTCAAGAATGTGAAGTTTTCCTAAAGGTTCTGCAGCCTCCCGAGGATAAGTACAGACGTCTCCGTACCGATCCACGAGACTCTACTAAACCAGCTCATGACTCGTGAGACCTAGTAACCTAGGCTCTGATACCAACTTGTCACGACCCAATTCCCGACCCCGGCCGTGATGGCGCCTCTCGTGAAGACAAGGCCAGCCAGAACAACGCAAACACCTCTTTAAACAATCAATTAACAGTAACAAATCTAAAACATGCTTAATATAGCCAAAAAAATGCGGAAACAGCGATAATAACAAGGGAAACCATCCGACACAGCCCAAATTGGGGTGTCACAAGTCATGAGCTACTACAGAGTTTTCTTTAAGTCTACAAAGTGTAATATCCGATACGATAGTCTGAAGAAAACATAAATGATGTAAGATAGGGGAGACAAGGGGCTGCGGACGTCAACAGCTACCTCATAACTCCAACTTGCTGCCTGGTCTGGAAGGAATCAGCGCTCAGGTGCGGACTCAACTATGCCTGAATCTGCACACATGGTGCAGGGAGTAATGTGAGTACTCTGACCCAGTGAGTAATAATAATAAATAATAACCGAAGGCATGAAAACACATAAGTGCACAAGGCAATTCTATATCAGGCAGTAAATCACTTAAAGCAGTAAAACAGTAAAGAATCAAATGAAATCTCCTTTTTAAAATAGGTAAATCAAGTAAAGCAACAAGTAAATAGTGAGTAGAAATCTGCCCCTCGGGCCCAGTATCAATCGCTCAGAACAGTATCAGCCCCTCGGGCTCAGTATCAGTCACTTAGCATAGCATCAGCCCCTCGGGCACTCTCAGTCACTCAGCATAATATCAGCCCCTCGGGCTCACTCTCAGATCACATGGGTACCTGCGCTCACAGTGGGTGTGCAGACTCTGGAGGGGACCCTTACGACCCAACCGCTATATCAACATAAGGCATGAAAGCCTTCTCACATCACTTATAAGGCCTGAAAGCCTCCTTACATCACTTACAAGGCCTGAAAGCCTCCTCACGTCACTCAAGCCACCTCGTGGCATATAAATGTATCTCAGGCCCTCGGCCTCATATCACTCAGCATACTGTCACATATGGCCCTCGGCCTCACTCAGTCCAAAAAACATCATAAGCCCTCGGGCATCAATAAAATAGTAGTGCTCAGTCCAAACAGCAGTGGAATATCATTTAAGTCTCAAAATTCAATTAAAGCGGCTGAGTTTGTAAAACAGTATAATCAACAGGACTGAGTTCAAGTAGTATATCAAAATAGTGAGGAAACAGTGATAAAAATCCACGAAGGATTCAAGTAGTCGGCATGAAGCCCAAAATATGGCAATAGGCCCAAGTCATGTTGATAATAAACACATGTCAGTCAAATACGTGGTAAAACATAAGTCGGGACGGACCAAGTCACAATCCCCAATAGTAACAACCCAACGCTTGTCATTAAGCACGTGTTTCACCTCAATATAGCACTACGTTGTGCAAATCCGGTGTTTCAAACCCTCAGGATATCATTTACTATCATTACTCACCTCAAGCCGGCCAAAATCCTAGCTCGCTATGCCCTTGCCTCGCAAATCGGCCTCCTCGCGCATCGAATCTGACCAAAACCACAACGAATACGTCACAATAGGCTAAGGGAACATAACCCAATCGAAAAGAATCGAAAAACATCGAAAATCATGAAATTTGCAAAACCCGAGTC
>NW_017682712.1:0-9414 GCF_001879085.1 Nicotiana attenuata | reverse complement strand
ATAGACCAGTCCAAAGGGTCCGAACCGCGGCTCGCAAGCTCGCCGTGAGGAAATTTTACAAATTTTAAACACGTATTCCTATCTTGGCACTACGAGCTCTCGGGTTTTGAGTAAAAGTTTTCACGGGGCCTTACATCCTCCCCCACTTAAGATCATTCGTCCTCGAATGAGGATCAAGGTTCACTCATGAGCAATCTTTATGCAACCTCAGCCTTTCACAACATGAAACATATTAATAGCCCAAATTTGGTTAACTCCCTAAATTTCTAAAAATTTCGCTAGAGTTTCCCTTGTATCTAGGCTTATCTACCTGTCAGAGAGCCCCAGAAACATGTCCTAACAGTATATACATATCTCATAGCCATAACGTAACTTGTACAATACTAACCATGGCCGCATAGGCAATCATATACCCAAAACAAAACAGGACAGTTTTACATAGATCAAATCAATGGGTACAAAGTTCATAGAAACCAAATGCTCAAAAGCTATTACATGACTATACAAACAAATGAGGGTACTTCCTTCTCATTTCTTCCTCGGCTTCCCAAGTGGCTTCATCAACCTGCTGGTTCCGCCATAACACTTTTACGAAGGCAGTTTCCTTATTTCTCAACTTCCGGACCTGCTTGTCAGGAATGGCAACTGGAACTTCTTCATATGACAGTTCTTCATTAACCTCAATAGTTTCAACTGGCACAATAGTGGACGGATCTCCCACAACCTTCTTCAACATAGACACATGGAAGACCAGGTGTACTAATGACATCTCGGGTGGCAGCTCGAGCTTGTATGCCACCTGACCAACCCTCTGAATGATTTTGTACGGTCCGACATACCTTGGACTCAATTTTCCTTTCTTCCCAAACCGCATGATACCCTTCATGGGGGAAACCTTTAAGACTACCCAATCATTTTCTTTGAACTCCAAATCCCTGCGACGAACGTCCGAATAAGACTTTTGGTGACTCTGAGCAATTTTTAACCTTTCCTTAATAATTTTGACTTTCTCCATGGCCTGGTGCACAAGGTCCGGCCCTATTAATTCAGCTTCTCCAATCTCGAACCACCCAATGGGAGACCTACATCTTCTACCATACAATGCCTCAAATGGCGCCATCTGGATACTAGCATGGAAGCTATTGTTATAAGCCAACTCTATGGGCGGGAAATGATCATCCCATCTACCTTTGAAATCAAGAGCACAAGGACGCAACATGTCCTCAAGCG
Organism: Nicotiana attenuata; assembly: GCF_001879085.1. Classification (NCBI taxonomy): domain Eukaryota; kingdom Viridiplantae; phylum Streptophyta; class Magnoliopsida; order Solanales; family Solanaceae; genus Nicotiana; species Nicotiana attenuata. Next base: position 8,184 of record NW_017682712.1, on the reverse strand, counting down.
TCTGAATAGTCCGCTCTGCTTGCCCGTCGGTCTGGGGGTGAAAAGTTGTGCTAAGATTTACCTGCGTGCCCAAACCTTGCTGAAATTTCTTCCAAAAGTTGGCCGTGAACTGAGCCCCTCGATCTAAAATGATTGAGACAGGAGTACCATGCTACCTGACTCTTTCCTTGATATACAACTGAGCATACTATTCCGCTGTGTCGGTACATTTGACTGGCAAGAAGTGCGCTGATTTCGTGAGTCGATCAACGATCACCCAAATTGAGTTGAACCTGCGCGGAGTGCGTGGTAACCCCGCCACAAAATCCATGTTGATCATTTCCCATTTCCACATTGGCATTTCTATGCTTTGAGCCAATCTACCTGGCCTTTGATGTTCGGCCTTCACTTGTTGACAGTTCGGACACCTTGCCACAAAGTCCGCCACATCCTTCTTCATGTGGTTCCACCAATACATTTCCTTGAGATCATGATACATTTTTGTAGAACCTGGGTGCACTGAATACCTGGAAGTGTGAGCTTCTGCCATGATCCTTTCCCGAAGACCGTCAATATCCGGAACACATAGGCGGCTTTGGTACCGTAGGGTACCATCATCCATGCCAAAGGAAAAAGCTGTGATCTTATGTTTATGAATCCCCTCCTTCAGTTGTGCTAATAATGGATCGTTGAATTGCTTCTCTTTCTCCTCCGCCACAAGCGACGATTCAACACTATTCTGCACAATTATCCCTCCTTCACTAGAGCCCGTAAGGCGAACTCCCAAAATAGCCAACTGATGAACCTCCCAGGCCAACGGCCTCTAATACGCCTTCAAATGAGCAAAACTTCCCATGGACTTTCGACTAAGAGCATCTGCCACAACATTAGCCTTTCCCGGGTGATAGAGAATATCAGTGTCATAGTCCTTGAGTAACTCTAGACATATTCTCTGTCTTAGATTCAACTCTTTCTGCTTGAAAATATATTGAAGGCTCTTGTGGTCCGTGAATACATCCACATGGACCCCATATAGATAATGTCGCCAAATCTTTAGCGCAAACACCACTGCTGCAAGCTCTAAGTCATGGGTCAGATAGTTCTTTTCATGATTCTTGAGTTGCCTAGAAGCGTAGGATATAACCTTGTCGTGTTGCATTAACACACACCCAAGCCCGATCCTTGAAGCATCACAATACACCACAAACCCCTCTGTACCCTCTGGCAGGGTTAATACCGGTGCTGAAGTCAATCTTGATTTTAATTCTTGGAAGCTCCTTTCACAAGCATCGAACCACTGGAACTTAACTGCTTTCTGGGTTAATTTAGTCAAGGGAGAGGCAAGAGTAGAAAACCCCTCCACAAATCTTTTGTAGTACCCAGCCAAACCCAAGAATCTGCGAATCTCTGTTGGAGTAGTAGGTCTAGGCCAATTCTTCACCGCTGAAATCTTTTCAGGATCAACCATAATTCCTTCCCTGGAGACGATATGACCCAAGAACGTGACAGATTCAAGCCAAAATTTACATTTCGAAAATTTTGCATACAATTGGTGTTACTGAAGAGTCTGCAAAACTGCCCTGAGATGGTTAGCATGATCCTCTCGACTTCGGGAATACACAAGAATATCGTCAATGAACACTATCACAAAGGAGTCTAGAAAAGGCTTAAAGACTCGATTCTAAGATCCATGAATGCTGCCGGGGCGTTTGTTAGCCCAAAAGACATCACCAGAAATTCGAAGTGTACATACCGAGTCCTGAAAGCTGTTTTTGGAATATCCTGCTCTATTATGTTCAATTGATGATACCCGAACCGCAAGTCAATTTTTGAAAAACACATAGCACCTTGCAATTGATCAAACAAGTCATCTATCGTTGGTAGAGGGTATTTATTTTTGATTGTGACTTTGTTAAGTTGTCGGGAGTCAATACACATCCGCAGCGACCCATCCTTGTTCCTTACAAACAAAACTGGTGCGCCCCATGTTGACACACTTGTCCGGATGAAACCCTTTTCTAACAAATCCTTCAATTGTTCCTTTAGCTCTTTCAATTCTATCGGTGCCATTCTGTAAGGTGGAATTGATATAGGCTGTGTGTCTGGCATCGCATCGATCCCAAAATCAATCTCCCTATCTGGCGGGATCCCAAGGAGCTCATCTGGAAAGACATCCGAAAATTCATTCACAATTGGTACGGACTCAAGGCTAAGTGCCTCGGCATTGGTGTCCGTAACCCGAACTAAATGGTAGATACACCCCTTCTTGATCATCTTTGCGGCCTTAAGGTAAGAAATAACCGACCTTTAGGCACTACATTATCCCCATTCCATTCAACAACGGGCTCATTAGGAAACTCAAGCCTCATAGTTCTAGTCCGACAATCAAGCTTGGCAAAACACGAATAAAGCCAATCCATTCCCATTATTACATCAAAATCGACCATCCCCAATTCAACAATATCGGCCATGGTATCCCTACCGTGACAACACAACCTCTATAAACTCGGGCAGCCGTAATTGACTCGCCAATCGGAGTAGACACGAAAAACGGCTCATAAATCTGATCCGGTTCTATCCCAAATTCCATAGCAACAGAAGGGGTAATATAGGACCAGGTGGAACCGGGGTCAACAAGTGCATACACATCATGAGATTGGACAGTCAGAATACCTGTAACAACATCTGGAGAAGCCTCTGCAGTCTTGCGACCACTCATAGCATAGAACCGGCTGGGTCCTCCCGAACTCTGCGCACCACCCCTAGCTGAACCACGCCCCGCGGGTGCTGGGGTACCTCGAGCTGGAGAGGGGGTTGAAGATGTAGTAGCTGCTGGGCTAGCTGGCTGTGCTGTGCCCCTGCCCGCTCCTTGGCGGGAAACACGACAATGCCTCTGAATATGACCCCTCATCCCACATCCATAGCATACGGGTAACTCCAAGTAACAAATCCCTGAGTGCATCCTCCCGCACCTGGGGCACGGGGACCTCTGCTGCCGCTAGGACCTCTCTCCTGACTGACCCCGCTGGTGGGATCCCCTATCGCCCTGACTGGGCCTGAAATGACTCCACTGTTGCTGCTGGCTGGGCCCTGATGGCGGTGCACTGACTGAAGACTGTGCAACAGACTGGGACGGTCCTGATGATCCTCCCCGGAAAGCTGATTTTCCCCCACCTAGTGACTCGCCCATGTTGCCCGTAGACTGGGTCTTTCTGTTACCCTCTCTCTCCATTCTATTCTTCAGTTTACGGTTCTCTGTGGTCTGAGCAAACGCCACCATCTTCCCATAATTCATGTCAGAATTTAAGGCAGCTATAGATGCCTCATTAATAGTCATAGGATTAAGGCCCTGACCAAACTGGCGCACCCTAGTCTCCGTTGTGGGCAACATGTGAATAACATATTTGGACAGGCGGGCAAACTCCATACGGTACTCCCATACACTTCTACTACCTTGCTTCAGATTCTCAAACTCTGCTGCACGGGCTGCCCTTGTCTCGGCAGGCAGGAAGTGATCTATAAATGCATCGGCAAACTCGCTCCACCTCGCCGGAGAGCTCCCCTCCTCACAGGAATCTTCCCACAATTCAAACCACGAATAGGCCACCCCTTTAAGATGGTATGCAGCTAACTCTACTCCCTCAGTCTCAGTTGCACGCATAACCCTGAGGGTCTTGTGCATCTCATCAATAAAATCCTGAGGGTCTTCTTCCGGATTGGCACCCGTAAACACTGGAGGGTCTAATTGAAGAAATTTGTTCACCCTAGAACTGGTGGAATCCCCTTGCTGGCTAGATAAATTGCGTGCAGCACCTGACCTCTAGGCTTGAGAGGCCACTAGCTGAGTCAGCATCTGAATAGCTCCCCTAAGATCCCCATCAGAAATACCAGAACCGGAAGATGGGCCTGGAGGGGGGACAGGAGTATCAATGGGAGGGATAGTGGTACCCTCCGTAGGTGCAGGAACTGAGGTAGTGTGCTCCAAACTAGAAGAACCAGGCAGGGTGATAGCAGGGCGATTATCCTCACCCGTAGTATCAAGTAGTGAATCATTGGCCACTCCTGGGGTGGCATTGGCTCATTGGCCAATTTTGGCCTTCTTCTTGGGTGCCATGTACTGAAAATTGAAGGAATGCACTAGTTAGAGGAGGAATAGTTTCACAATTGCCGCACGATCCAGAATATCAAAGAAGGGTGTTATTCCTATGCCCAAGTAGCCTTCAACTTATAGATGTGGTCGACTTCACACAGATAAGAAGGACTCTACTAGACACGGCTCCGAGATGTCCTAGGACACTTTAAAACCTTAGGCTCTGATACCAAGATTGTCACGCCCCAACCTCGAGAGGCGCGACCGGCGCTCAACCGAGTGAACCCAACTGAGCAAGCCTTATCAAACACATTCTACGCAACTCAATATGATTAAGGAATCCGACTTTCAATTAATTAGACAACAGGAGGGTTTGTACATTCAACATTGATAGTTTATTTAATATCACAACCTTAACTCGTAGTTAGGTTTCAAGGTTTCCATACAGTTACAATTTAGAGAAAACAAGAGTTTATAGTTACAACGTAGTTCATAGACCCATCCAACACCCATACGTAACCCACACAAACGTCTACGGAGCCTTTATGGATACAAAAGACAAATTATGACAATGCCGGCAACAAGGCCCCGGCTATACCTCAAAAGTGGAAGTCTACAACAAAGATATACAACATAACCCCTTGAAGGAGAAAAGGGGCTCACCAAGACTTCGAAAAGAGGACACTCCGCTACGCGCGATCAGCACTGTCCGCTATGGAGCCACCTACATTCATTTAAAAATGTAGCGCCCCCGGCAAAAGGGACGTTAGTACCATGGAATAGTATTAGTATGTACAACTAAAACCATCTAGTTAGAAAGAACTTTCATACAAGAGTAAGAAAATCACAAGTATAACTTAAACACTTTAAATGATCACGACATTATCAAATAAAAGAATCATAAAGTTTTCACATCGTGTTTCCATAGCTTTTGGTTTGGGGCATTTCATACTGTTCATCATTGTTCACAATACCACCGCTATCTTGAGCGGGGTCCGATCTCGACCCGATCGGCTAGGTTTCCTCATTTGAGACATACACTTCAATTACAAACACAATACCACCATGTGTGCGACATGGCGTCCGATCTCGGCCCGATCGGCTAGGCCGCCTTACCAAGGCATTTTCCTTTTCCATCAATCATCTCATTTCAATTTTGTTTCATATATATCATTTCATAGGCACTTGGGGCCACATCTATCACGTCATATATTTGGCACTAGGCCACATCCCACATCATTCCCAATTTCAATGTTAGATTTGTAATTTAGGATAATATGTGCACACAAGAGCAAATAAAATTGTAAGCATAGATGAGACTTCACATAGATGGCACAACATATGCAGCTTCAATCTCAATTTAAGGTCTAAGCATTTTAATACATGATTCATATTCCTTGCACCTTTTCAAGTTATCAAGAATAACACATTGATCATATTGAGACTCATCTTTCATGCATATAAGGTTACAACCCCAAATTCATGTGAAACAACAATTAATACAACAATTCAACTTTAATCTTACCGTATTTACACAAACACCAACGGAGCTCAATTTCTAAAAGACGGGGTTTTAGCCATACATACCTCAATTGAGCTTTCCCTAATCCTATAATGTTCGGAATGTTTTCAATCTATTTAAGCAATGTAGCACAATTTAACCCATAATCAGGAAAAGATCATAATCTTAGCTTGCTTGAGCATTTTATCAAGCATTGAGTGTTCATTAAGGTCTTATGGTCCTTTTATGCAAGATTACACTAGCCCTTTCCCCATGCCTCTCTATTTATGATTTCCACATATCTTCTAAGAACACATGCATGCAATGTAATCACCTTTATCCCCATGAATTACCTCACTAATGACCCCTTATAGCTATGTTTAAAATTAAAAGCTGAGGTGATGAAGTGTTACCTCCTGGGATGAAGGTTTAGGTCCCTCGCTTGATTATCTTTAATGTTTTAACAAGGATTTGTGGAGCAATTTTTTATGAAGAGCACTTCCCCTCTCTTAGACCATCTTTCTCACTCTAAAAGCACCTGGAAATAGGCTCAAAATGAGCTATTGCACAAGATATAACGACAGGGGGTCGGGTTTAAAATTTAAAAATATGGAGCCCCGACACACATCTGCGGTCGCATATTCGATCGCAAAGTTGACATGCGGCCCGCAGAATGGACCGCAAAAATGTTCCCAAAAACCTGAACAAACTGCCTAGGTATGCGACAAGAATGCGGTCTGCATACCTGTTCTGCGGTCGCATAATACACCGCAGAACTGCTCCTCGCAAAAATTCCAAGGGGATTATGCGACGACTATGCGGCCCGCATATCGATTATGCGATCGCATAATTGGCCGCATAGTTGACCTCAAAATTAACCATCACACTGCTTGACTCTGCGGCGACTATGCAGTCCGCATAACTATTATGCGACCGCATACTGGACCGCAGAATCACACTTTTCTGGAAAACATTATTCCTTGACTTTTAAATGCATAGACCAGTCCAAGGGTCCGAACCGTGGCGAGCTTTACAAATTTCTAACACGTATTCCTATTTTGGTACTACGAGCTCTCGGGTTTTGAGTAGATATTTTCACGGGGCCTTACAAATTAAATCTGTTGATGCACTCGGTTTCAATGCGAACTGCGTGTACTTCTTTGAATCTGGCCTCTTTAACGCCTGCGGCGTGCCCGAAATCTGATCCATCCGAGTGTGCAACTCTTTCGCATTCTGATCCATTCGTTCATTTATTTCTCTCATGTATTTCATGAGTTCGATTTTGAAGGGATCACTCCCTTTGTTATTCCAGGTCCCCTACAGGTCGCTCCAGCTTCGTCAAAACTGACTTCGCCCCTTGTAGTGTTGTTATCAGTCCTCTAAGCCGCTTGAGTCACGGGAAACTGGGAGGAATCAGGCCCCTTCCGTTTGCGTTATTGGAAGCACGTGTAAATGTTTGTTTTAACTCCGTCATCACCCGATCCTACCTTGAGAGATGATCCGTGATTGTTTTCTGTTGTTCCCTTAGGTGTTTGACCATCTCTATGACATGTTCCCCCTCCGCATCATCAGGTGTTGGGTCCCGCACATGCCGAGGATACTGACCTTCGTGAACCGGAGTTGTTTCCTCCCCTTTGTTGTGGGTCTCGCTGATTGAGTCATCACATTGGGACAATTCTTCCCGTTCATCACGTATTCAACATTGTGTGTGTTGTAGACATCGTTAGATGCCGTATCTGGTTATTACTAAGGAAAGAACCAAAACTTTTTAGTAATAAACGAATGGATGAAAGCAATTATGTAGCTGTCTATGCTCCACGGTGGGCGCCAAATTGTTTACCCGTAAAGTAGTTCAGTTGAATTTATAACGTGGTTTCTAAATAAGTGAATCGATTTGATCCAACAATGATAAAGAAATAGGACAAAAACAAGATTAACTTTTAAAAATAAAGAAAATAACAAGCATGGTTCTGAGCTCGGGCTTTCCTAAAGCAAGAAAAGTAATAATGACAAAGCAATGATAAAATTATTTAGGTTGAGCGTAGAATAGTGAAGTACAGTTTTTGTGTGCAAGATGTTTCATGTCCATACAATGGTCGTTAACCCCGCTATTTATAGCTCTGCCTAGGGAAACAATATCATAGGATCAAGCTCATCTTAAATGAGAATAAAAGTGTCATTGATGAATATATAACGACATGCTTTGAATGCAAATATTCTTTGTAACGGTTGCTCATTGAATGCTAGCAAATATTCCCTGCAACGGCTGCTCATTGAATACTATCTGATGTCGAACCTTTGAACTTCTATCGCCGACTATGTTCCCTTCGAAATCCGTCTGGTATCGGTCACACACGTTGTATCCGATATTAGTTATTTTCCGACTCATCTTTCACTTATCTTTGGTTTCACGTGTTATTTTACTATTCGATCACCTGTTATCAATCAATTTTAGCCATTGTTAAATTATTTTAGAAATCACAATTATGATTGTACGAAGCAAATATTGATTAGCGAATGTTACATAGTACGGTAGTTATTAGGGAAAGAATGTAATCTCCCAAACACTCCCTGCACCCCCGCCCCCCCCCCCCACCCTCCTACCCCGAAAAAA
>NW_017682711.1:0-9415 GCF_001879085.1 Nicotiana attenuata | reverse complement strand
CGGAGGTCAAGTGAGTGTAGCCTACAAGGACTTGTGCCTATTTCCCGATGTCCAGTTGCCAGCAGGATTCAAGTTACCCAAGTTTGACTTGTATGACGGACATGGTGGTCTGGTGGCCCATTTAAGGGGGTTCTGCAGCAAAATGAGAGGAGCTGGGGGAAGGGACGAGTTATTGATGGCTTACTTCAGTCAAAGTCTAAGTGGAGCAGCCTTGGAGTGGTACACATGACAGGATCATGCTCGATGGTACACTTGGGACGATCTGGCCCAAGCTTTTGCATGTCATTTTCAGTACAATCTCGAAATTGTCCCGGACCGTCTGTCACTGACTAAAATTGAGAAGAAGCCCGGAGAAAGCTTCAGAGAATACGATTTCCGATGGAGAGAGCAGGCGGCAAGAGTCGACCCTCCAATGAAAGAGAGCGAGATGGTTGATTATTTCCTACAGGCTTTGGAGCCCACCTATTCTGGTCACCTGGTGTCAGCAGTGGGAAAATCTTTCAACGAGGTCGTGAAAATGGGAAGTGTGGTGGAAGAGGGTCTCAAGTCTAACAAGATTATGAGCTATTCGGTGATCAAAGCAACTACCCAGGCTATTCAGAGCGGCACTGGAGGAGTATTGGGAAAGAAAAAGAAAGAAGAGGTTACAGTAGTGGAATCAAGAGCTTGGTCCAGAGGTCCATCACCATATTATCACCAACCTCGCCCTCATCCCCAAACCTACCCACACACCCCATATGGCCCACCGCAGCACTACTACCCACCTCCTGTCCCCAATTTCTCTGTCCACCATGCCCAGACATACCCCCAACCTCCTACCCATGCACAATGGCGCGCACCCACCCCACAAAATACTTACCCAGCTCAAAACACCTACCCACCCCCAAGAACCAACAGAAATCCCACTGGAACCGGTTTTCGACCTAACCCTGCATTTAAGAATGATAGGCTGCAAAAGAAGAAGACTCTCACTCCATTGGGTGAATCTTACACTAGCTTATACCACAGATTGAGACAGTTGGGCTGTTGAGTCCGATTAAACCCAAGTTGTCAAATCCTCCACCAAGGAATCTGGACCACTCTGTGAGTTGCGAGTATTGCTCAGGTGCTCCGGGACATGACACCGAAAAATGCTGGCACTTGAAAACGGCCATCCAGGAGCTCATTGACACCTGCCGAATTGAAGTGCAAGCCCCAGAGACGCCTAACATCACTCAGAATCCATTGCCAACCCATCACGAGACCCATATGATTGAGCTAATCCAAAAGGGAGAGCATAAGAAGCCGTCACAAACCGTAATGATGATCAGGGCTAGTGAGGATAGATCAAATGAGAAACTAACAAAGGGGAGAGCATTGATCAAGGTAGAAGAGACAGTTAGCAAACCAGTTGTGGTGGTAAAGAAGGAGCTTTTGAGCAGTGTTGCAGAAAAACGAGAACCAGCTAAAGTGATAGTGTCAGGGGCAGCTGTCAAGCCCGTTGTGATTGTAAAAGGGGCTCGTACAAAGCCGGTTGTCATCAAGCCAGTAACTCAGTTACCAGTAATCAGTGAAAAGGTCGTCCCATGGAATTACGGCTGAGTGACAGTGACGTATAAAGGGAAGGAAGTTAAGGAAGAAGTTTGTGAAACTCGTGGGCTGACTCGCTCAGGAAGGTGCTTTGCTCCTGAGGAGCTGAGAAAGGCTAAAATCACCAAAGATAATCCAGTACCAATAAAGAAAGTTGTAACTGAAGAAGAGGCAGAAGAATTCTTGAAGAAGATGAAGGCACAAGATTATTCCATTGTAGAACAGTTGAGAAAGACCCCGGCACAAATCTCATTGCTATCATTACTGATTCACTCAGATGAGCACCGCCAGGCATTGATAAAAATTTTGAATTAAGCCCATGTTCCTGATAAGATTTCTGTGAACCATCTAGAGAAAATAGCAAACAAGATTTTCGAGGTCAACAGGGTTACGTTTTCTGATGATGAGCTGCCTTTGGAAGGCACTGAGCATAATAGAGCACTCTACCTCACGGTGAAATGTGAAGACTCTGTGGTCACCCGGGTGCTGGTTGATAACGGGTCCAGTGCAAACATCTGCCCTCTCTCCACCCTGGAAAAGTTAAAGGTGGACAGTGAGAGAATCCACAAGAATAGTATTTGCGTGCGAGGATTTGATGGAGGAGGCAAGGACACAGTTGGGGAAATAGTGTTGGAACTGACAATAGGTCCGGTTGAATTCACTATGGAGTTCCAGGTGCTCGACGTGGCCGTCTCTTACAATCTCTTGTTAGGCCGACCCTGGATCCATGCAGCAAAAGCAGTGCCATCTACCTTGCACCAGATGGTTAAATTCGAGTGGGACAGGCAAGAGATTGTGGTGCATGGGGAAGATAGTTCGTGTACTCTGGGTGGTGCCATTGTGCCTTTCATAGAAGCTGAAGACGACAAAGGTCCATGGGTTTATCAAGTCTTTGATACGGTATCGGTTGAAAAGATCTCGGAAGGTGAGTGTATTCCTGTGCCAAAAGTAGTTGCTGCATCCGTCATGGTTGCGTCGGAAATGCTGAAGAACGGATTTGTACCTGGAAAAGGCTTGGGTGCTTCTTTACAAGGCATTGTACAGCCGGTATCCCTTCCTGGAAACCTGGATACTTTTGGTTTAGGCTTCAAGCCCACTGCTGCAGACATAAGGCGAGCTAGAAAAATGAAAAAGAAAGCATGGACCCTTCCAAAACCTATTCCCCGCCTTTCCCGTTCCTTTGTCAGGCCTGGTACTAAGAAGCGCCTAGCAACAGCAATGCCCAGTGGTGTGGTTGATCCCGACAAGGAGCTGATCGAAAGGTTTGAAAAGCTGTTTGATGAGGTGAATGTGTTGGAGGCCGGAGAAGGTCCAAGCAAGGCAGATGTTCAGTTCATGGGGCCCCAGGCAAAGCTTAACAATTGGGAAGCAACTCCCCTTCCTACCCGGAGGGAGTCTTGGTAGTTAGTTTTGATTTCCTTTCAGTTTAATCTGGATTATTTCCAAGGTTGTAATTCAGATGCTATGTTCCGTCCGTTTGGATGAGTTAAACCTTGTTATCTTAAATGTTAATGAAATGCAATTTCCCTTCTTTTTCATTCCTGATAGTTTTTATTTTGTCTTTCTTTCCTTCTTGTACAGTCCCTTTTACGCTGGTTTCAGTGATATGTCATGCATGAGGAGTCTTCGGCCTAGTCTTAAATGCCAATCTAACTCAGACATAATAATACAAGAAATTGAGTGTGATGACGAAATAGAATATGATGATGAGGAAGCTTTAGAGGAAATCAGTAAAGAATTAAGCCATTTTGAAGAAAAACCCAAACCTAATCTGAATGACACAGAGGCAATCAATTTAGGGGATCAGGAGAATGTGCGGGAAACAAAAATAAGTGTCCATTTGGAACCTCAGCTCAGAGAAGAGATAATTAAAGCATTGTTTGAGTACAAAGATGTTTTTGTGTGGTCATATGACGACATGTCTGATTTAAGCACCGATTTGGTAGTCCACAAATTGCCCACCGACCCAACATGCCCTCCTATCAAGCAGAAGCTAAGGAAATTTAAAATGGACATTAGTGTGAAAATCAAAGAAGAGGTCACCAAGCAGTTTGAGGCGAAGGTCATCCGGGTCACGCGGTACACCACCTGGTTAGCCAATGTTGTGCTTGTGCCAAAGAAGGATGGAAAGACCAGAGTGTGCATAGATTACCATGATCTCAATAAGGCGAGTCCAAAAGACAACTTCCTACTACCAAACATCCACATATTGATTGACAATTGTGCCAAACATGAGGTTGGTTCCTTTGTGGATTGTTATGCGGGCTATCACCAGATTTTGATGGATGAGGAGGATGCGGAAAAAACGGCATTCATCATGCCTTGGGGAACGTATTGTTATAGGGTCATGCCATTTGGGTTGAAGAACGCCGGGGCAACGTATATGAGGGCGATGACCACCATGTTCCATGACATGATACATCGGGAAATTGAGGTCTATGTAGACGACGTGATCATAAAGTCGAGGAGACAATCTGACCATGTCAAGGACTTGAGGAAATTCTTCCAGAGACTCCGCAGGTACAACCTCAAACTTAATCTAGCGAAGTGTGCATTTGGAGCCCCATCTTGGAAGTTGTTGGGGTTTGTGGTAAGTCGGCGCGGTATTGAGTTACACCCGTCCAAGATCAAAGCCATTCAGGAGCTACCGCCGCCAAGGAACAAGAAAGAGGTGATGAGTTTGCTTGGCAGGTTGAATTATATTAGCAGGTTCATTGCACAGCTCACAACGACTTGCGAGCCCATCTTCAAGCTGCTAAAGAAAGATGCTGCGGTCAGATGGACGGATGAATGCCAAGCAGCATTTGACAAGATTAAGGAGTATTTGGCTAGTCCACTTGTGTTGGTCCCGCCGGAGCCGGGAAGACCCTTGATCCTTTATCTGACAGTTTTGGATAACTCTTTTGGGTGTGTACTAGGGCAGCATGACATCACGGGAAATAAAGAGCAGGCGATTTACTACCTCAGCAAGAAGTTCACATCGTATGAGGTGAAGTACACTCAGCTTGAGAGGACGTGTTGTGCCTTAACCTGGGTAGCGCAGAAGTTGAAACATTACTTGTCATCATATACCACCTATCTCATCTCTCGGTTGGACCCGTTGAAGTACATTTTTCAGAAGCCCATGCCCACAGGGAGGTTGGCGAAGTGGCAAATCTTGCTTACGGAGTTTGATATTGTCTACGTGACCCGGACTGCAATGAAAGCACAAGCGCTGGCTGATCATTTGGTCGAGAATCCAGTTGATGATGAATATGAACCTTTGAAAACATACTTCCCCGATGAGGAGATAATGCATGTTGAAGAATTAGAACAAGTCGAGAAACCAGGATGGAAACTGTTCTTTGATGGGGCTGCCAACGCCAAGGGTGTCGGGATAGGAGCAGTACTGATTTCTGAGACAGGGGCAACACTACCCTGTTACTGCTCAACTTCGTTTCTATTGCACCAATAACATGGCTGAATACGAGGCGTGTATCTTGGGTTTGAGATTTGCTATAGACATGGGTGTCTAGGAAATCTTGGTCATGGGTGACTCGGATCTTCTGGTACACCAGATTCAGGGTGAATAAGAGACACCAGATTTGAAGCTCATACCGTACCGGCAGTGTTTGCATGAACTTTGTCAACGGTTTCAATCAATAGATTTCAGGCATATTCGAAGGATTCATAACGAGGTTTCCGACGCTTTGGCTACTTTGGCGTCAATGCTACATCATCCAGACAAGGCTTGGACCCGTTACAGATTCAGGTCCGAGATCAGCATGCCTATTGTAACGCGGTGGAAGAAGAGCTTGATGGTGAGCCGTGGTTCCATGATATCAAAGAATACCTCCGGATGGGAGTGTACCCAGCACAAGCTACAGGGGATCAAAAGAGAGCAATTCGACGCTTGGCAAGTGGCTTTTTCTTCAGTGGAGGAGTGTTGTACAAGAGAACCCCAGATCTTTGATTACTGAGATGCATGGATGCTAAACAAGCTACAGTTATCATGACCGAGGTGCATGCGGGAGTTTGTGGACCTCATATGAGTGGATATGTATTGGCAAAGAAGATTCTCCGAGCGGGTTATTATTGGCTTACTATGGAACGGGATTGCATCAGTTTCGTGCGCAAGTGTCATCAATGTCAGGTACATGGAGATTTGATTCATTCTCCACCATCTGAATTGCATACAATGTCAGCACAATGGCCTTTCGTTGCTTGGGGAATGTACGTCATTAGGCCAATCGAGCCTGCGGCGTCAAATGGGCACAGGTTGATTCTGGTGGCTATTGATTATTTCACTAAGTGGGTGGAGGCGAAGACCTTCAAATTTGTGACCAAGAAGGCAGTGGTCGATTTTGTGCATTCGAATATCATCTGTCGGTTTGGGATCCCGAAGGTAATCATCACGGACAATGGGGCCAATCTCAACAGTCATTTGATGGCAGAGACATGTCAGCAGTTTAAGATCACGCACCGCAATTCCACCCCATATCGTCCTAAGGCGAATGGAGCGGTCGAAGCAGCTAATAAGAACATCAAGAAAATACTTCGAAAAATGGTAGAAGGGTCCAGGCAATGGCATGAGAAATTACCTTTCGCCCTTTTAGGCTATCGCACTACTGTCCGCGCTTCAGTAGGGGCGACTCCTTACTCACTGGTGTATGGCACTGAAGCGGTAATACCCGCAGAGGTTGAAATACCGTCCCTTCGGATTATTGCCGAGGCGGAAATTGATGATGTCGAATGGGTTAAAGCCCGCTTGGAACAACTAAGTTTGATTGATGAAAAGAGATTGGCAGCAGTATGTCACGGTCAGTTGTACCAACAGAGCATGGCAAGAGCATATAACAAGAAAGTGCGTCCGTGGAAGTTTGAAGGGCAATTGGTGTTGAGGCGTATCTTACCTCATTGGGCTGAGGCAAAAGGAAAGTTCGCCCCGAACTGGCAGGGGCCATTTGTTGTAACCAGAGTGTTGTCCAATGGCGCATTATATTTGACAGATGTGGAAGGAAAATGTGTAGAAATGGCTATCAACTCTGATGCAGTCAAGCGATACTATGTATGATTTCTTGGTTCAATTGTACCTTATTGTATTTGGCATATTTTTGAGATTGAAATGAGGAAGGCATTTTGTTCTGCTATCCAAACACTTTATCCGTTGTTATCCCTTTGGAGCCTCATTTACTTTCTTTCGTACCCCTCTTTCGGAATCAATAACTACTCGGGAGCTCGAGCAAGGAAAATCAGTGAAGAAACAAGGAAACACAGTCCAAAAGAAAAGGAAAAGAAGAAGGAAAGAAAAAAAAAGAGAAAAAGAAGGCAAAAAGAAAAAAGAAGAAAGGAAAAAAAAAAGAGAAAAAAAAAGAAAAAAAAAGAAAAAGAAATGAAAAGAAAGAAAAGAAAGTGGAAGAAAAGGAAAGATTGCAACAACAAAGTAATCCCTATGACCTGAACTACGTTTGACTTGATCCTGAAAGGGTACGTAGGCAGCCTTTCTCTGAAGTTCAGTCACACCGAGATGAAAGTCCAAAAGTCCCCAAGAAAGGAACTGGAGCAGAAGTTGTGGTTGTTGTGGGAAATCTGATTCCGAAAGTTGTAATTTTGAACCCATGTTGAATAGTTTTGAGCCTTTGATACCCTTTCTTTCTAACCCTATCCAAAAGCCCACATTACGGTCCAAAGGAAGACCTTCTGATCAGTCTTCGAGAGATGCCAAGTCAAGCGAGTAGAGGTGAATCATATCAGGGGCAACATTCCGGTCCAAATGAAGGAAATGAAGAATGAGAGAGTCTTGTTGATGAGAGCCCTCACGGGTATCCCAAGGCGACGAAAGCTGAGAGAAATAAAAAATGAGAGAGTATTATTGGTGGAAACCTTCACGGGCACCATAAGGCGATGGTGAGTTGAGGAAAAAGACCAAAATGAGAGAGGCTTGATGGTGAAAACCTACGGGCACCACAAGTCGAATAAGGATTGTGAATCAGATCGGGCAAGCGGAGCATTGAAGCCCAGTTTCACGGCGAAAGGTACAACAAGAGCCGAACATCAAATTTGCTAAACAGAGTAGGCTGCAGGTGCATGTCAAGGTCGCTAGAGTTGGTATCCACATCCGATGGGTTGCTACTCTGTAGGTTTCTTGTTAGGAATCGTCTCTTTCCAATATCTTTTACTCTATTCCTCCTACCTTGTTTTACTCCCTCTTCCTGGGTCTGTTGGTCAAAACAAGTGAGAAATGACTTCAAAATCTGCCACCAAGCTTTCCAATTAAACAAAACGGGATCTGGTGAACACATCAAGGCATCAAGTCAGGAGAAAACAGCAGGCACAATGAGTTGGCCACAATTAACATGCTTTGGGATTCGTGTGAAATACAAGGGTTTGGTACGTATCATTCCATGAACAACGCAACAAAGGAAATGGTTTAGGGTGAATGGATCAAAGGTATTTTCAGTACAACACGAAAGGTTTGGTACATATCAGATGGAGGGTGTTTGGTGAACGGGTCAGAGATATTTTCGGCGTTAAGGGAAACAAAGAAAGTGGTTAGCAAGGTCTCCAAGTGAGAATCAGTTATCAAGGCAAGTTAAGGAACAATAAACTTCAAGGCCGAGGCCAGTGGTTAAGTCAAGAAAGAACATCATGTACACGAAGTGGGAGCAATAGACGTGCTTTGGGATTCATATGAGACATAAGGGTCGGGGGAATGCCAGTTCATGCAACACAACAAGTAGAGGATATCGGGAACAAGCAAGGTTTTCGGGTGGAAATCAGTCATCTTGGTAAATGCGGAAGCAGCCGCCTTCAAATTCAAGGCCACAAACTAACCACCACATTTTAAACTCACAAGTTTTCTTTGTTTGAAACAGGAACAAAGCAGTGCAAAAAAGTTGGTTCAACAATAAGAAAAAAGAAAGAAAGAAAAAGAAAAGGAAGAAGAGGAGAGCCGACAAAAGGGAAATTTCTCAAATCTTCGCCCTTGCCTGTCTTGTTAGCATGCATAAAATGCTGCCATTGCTTTTCACATTTTTTCCTCCTAGGATCTAAATCCTAGTCTGATGGATTTTCCTCCAAATCAAAATCTTAGTCTGACGAATTTTTCTCCTAAGATAGACCACCTAGTCTGATGAACTTTCTCCTAGGATCAAAATCTTAATCTGATGAATTGTTCTCCTAAGATAGAGGACCTAGTCTGATGAACTTTCTCTTAGGATGAAAATCTTAGTCTGATGAAACTTTCTCCTAAGATAGCAAGATAAAAAAAAGACCTAGTCTGATGAATTTTCTCCTAGGATCTAAATCTTAGTCTGATGAATCTTTCTCCTAAGATAGAAAACCTAGTCTGATGAACTTTCTCCTAGGGTCTAAATCTTAGTCTGATGAAACTTTCTCCTAAGATAGCAAGATAACAAAAAGACCTAGTCTGATGAACTTTCTCCTAGGGTCTAAATCTTAGTCTGATGAATCTTTCTCCTAAGATAGAAAACCTAGCCTGATGAATTTGCTAGTCAAATGTCTTTGGTTTTACTCACAGGATCGTGCATTGCATCAATAGCTTAGGTGATCTACATTTTGCTAACAACTCACAAATCTTCCTAGTGTAATCTAGGGCAGAAAATGTTCTTTGTTTCGTCTGTCTTTGTTGAAATCAGGCGCCCACCTGGAGAACAAGGGAATACGTTTCAAGATCAGCAATCAGGAGCCCACCTGGAGAACAAGGGAATACTTTTCAAGTTCAGCAATCAGGAGCCCACCTGGAGAACAAAGGAATACATTTCAAGTTTCAGCAATCAGGCGCCCACCTGGGGAACAAGGGAACTACAATTCAAACTTTAGATTTTAATTTTTAATATTTGATAAC
>NW_017682710.1:0-9415 GCF_001879085.1 Nicotiana attenuata | reverse complement strand
CGCCGGAAAAACTCAAAGTGGTCGGAATCAAACGAAAAGGTATGGACAGACTCGGAATTACTAGGCGATCCGACTGTCCAACCGGAAGATTTTCAAAAAATGGCCGAAACAGTGCTCACGCGCCGGCGCGTGGGGGCGCGTGGGTCAGATTTGCCGGAATATCGCCGGCGCGTGAGGGCGCGTGAGGGGGTGTTTTCCGGTGGGGTTTACTGGGGTTTGGCCGCCGGAGCCTTGGGAACCCTGTGGTGGTGTTGGTTTTTGCACAACACTGATAATTAGTGACTTTGACGCAATTAGTCACTTAGGTCACCGGAAAATTGCACGGTGACTGAGTTGTTTCTTGCCGGATATCGTTGGAATGATGCACAACGATAAATTTCTCACGGTTGCTCTGATACCATGTGAGAAAGCACGGGAGAAAATATATTATTGATGTATATTCATATGTTACAATGAGCCCTATATATATACACACATAACATGTCCTACTCCTAATATATATTGGATTAGGGTTATTTATTTACTCCTATTTACATGACTATTCTAACAGTTTCAATCATCCTGAAGATGCCAAAACACCATATAGCTTTTCTAAGATGCACATTGTAAGCTCAATTAGCATCTGGTATTGACAGTGCTCGTGCTGCAGGCTGATGAGTTATTTAAAACGAGCACATGCAGCCATTTTGGATGAGAAGAATAGCAAGTACATTACCGCCAAATTTATGATTCTTTAACAGTGTTCCCTAAAATGGTGTTACTTTAGCCTGTTTAAAGTTTGTGCTGCTACCTTCAAGTTTTGAGAGAAAGAGGGTAAGCTTGCATTTAATGAAAATCTCCAGATAGAAAATTGGAGGAAGAAATTTGTGAATTTTATTGATATTGTTAGTGATTCTTGTGAGCTAAGTGGAAGGAATTGTTTCTGATGAATTGAGAATATTGTTCTCTCAACCCCTTTCTCATTTCTTTGAGTGAATGCTAGTCAGCTAATGACACTTCAATTTTGACTGTTGAAGTGTTGCACCTGTGTGTAGATCACTAGCTCCAGGCTGGTCATTGGCAAAACTTGTTTATAGCATTTTCCCAAAGAATTGCTGGTAAATGTTAAACAGATGCAGGTTCCAGGTTTGGTGCTTGGACAAGCGTGCCATTAGGTTCCTGTTCTTGAGCATCGAACTTATTTGTGTTGCCAACTGCTGAATTATAGATAAAAATGTTCTCTAGGAACGATTACTTAGGAGGAAATGTAGCTTAGCATTCATTGAAACGAGTGAAAGCCATGAGAGAACAGGGTTCAAATCTTTAAAGCTACGAAAACCGCTAAGTAATTTCTTCCTATTTGTTTAAACTTTGGTTAGCAGAGTTACCCGTACCTAAACCTTGAAATAGGCAAGGCGCGCATAATCTGACCAAAATATCATTGTTATTAAAAAAAAAGGTTAGAATGAAATCTTGTTTTTGGGTATGTTCTGAAATGTGTTTATATTGTACTTCCCCTTGATATGACAATAGCTAAATTCAGCCCCACTCCAAATTTATGAGTGCAGAATTTCTTTTTCCCTGTCTGCTGGCCTGGAAATCTCTGCACATCTCTACAAACCATGATGTTATAAGACTTGCATTCAATTAGCTGTCTATGAGGTACTCCAATACTCGGCTAAAAAATAAGGACAACAGCCAAAATTAAAAGGGACAATTTATGACTTATTATCCAACTGTCTGGAAAAATTTCAACAAACCTTAGCATAGGCAACATCAATTTCTGTCATCTACAGATGGTTTTTGGCTGAAGTCTTTAATAACAGTAACACTCTGCCCAAAACTTTCAATACCATTCATTTTTCTTTTTAATGCATTAAAGTTGCTGGAAGTGCTGGGTCAATGGTGAACTGGAGACTACGATTTAGCAACAGTATTTAGTATTGTCTTATTGACACTATTTATGGCTATCAAAACAAACAAGAGTAGCTAGACTACTCTTCCAGTTTTCAATTTAACACTTGCTCTTCATTTCTCCACCTCCAACTCCAACTTGTAGATTGGTAATTCCAATCACTCAGAGGCGGAGCCAGGATTTAAAGCGTATGGGTTCAGGATTCTAATCATATTTAAGTTACTGGGTTCCAAATTAATAATTTGTATATATTTAAGAGGAAATAACACTAAATGCCTACCACTCCCAAATTATTTACCCGGATTTGCCCGTTTGGAAATTAATTACAACTCCTACCTAGGCAATCTAAACTTATTACCCATAAATTCACTTGTCTTTTCCCTTTTAATTTGCTTTAAGCTTTTACCTAGCGTGAGGGGCAAATTGAAAATGCAACTCTTTTTTTCGTTCTGTTTTATTCTGACTTAAATTCTAAGACTTCTGACTTCTGCAAAATATTAATCTGCAATTGGAGGACCTTGAAGCTTTGAAACTCATAAATTGGGTTTGTTGAGTTTGTGGTTATTTTGATCCGATTCTGGCCGGGTATGTTCGAAATGTTAATTGGAGGATGTGGCTATATTCTGAGTCAATTTGGTGGAGATTTTAAAGTAGATTTTTAAATCTTGGGTTGAAAGTGAGTTGAACGACAAAGAAGACAGATTTTGTATTGTATACCAAAATAGTATATTATATATTGTATCGGTATACATAATTAATTCAAGAGTATATAATTGTAAAAATTGCACAGTGCATCCTATTTGGTCTCCTTTTTAACTTGTACCCACTTTTTAAACAACTTCAGCCCCCTTTCTCCTCCTTCTTTTCCTCCTTCGTTTTCTTCTTCTTATTATACACTAGGCTGCCCTTTTCTTTGTAAACTTTATATAAAGCCAACTACAATTAACAAACTATGAATTGACGAGTGAAAGAGAAGACAAATAGTAACATACTATTACACTGAAAAATATAAAAATATTTATATGATAACTGTAATAATGTAATTCCTTAAATAGTTATATGACTCATCATCAAAGTTTGACAAGATACTCTTTCCATCTAAACAGCTAAAGTATTAACAACACAGTAGCTTACTGAAAATCAAAACGAAAAAATATCACTAGTGGAATACAAGATGAAAAGAATTTCTAAGAAGACCATCTCTTGTTCTGTGAATATATTTAATCTTAAGAAGTGTCTCTTGAGTCTTAAGATTACACTAAATAAATACTCCCAACTCATACATTACCCTAATTTGCTGAAGTTCAGCAAATATAGAACAAAACTTCAGCTAATAGAGTGCTTAAGTTCAGCAATTACAAACAAAAATTTCAGCCAACACTACAAAACTTCAGCTAGTACGACTGTAGGACAAAAACTTCAGCTTATTTAGTGCTGAAGTTTCTACAAATGAATTAAATAACTTCATCATCTTCAGCTGAAGTTTTTTTAAAAAGCTTTATGACAAAACTAATGAATCCAGGACAAAATTTCACCTTATTTAGTGCTGAAGTTTTTACAAATGAACTAAATAACTTCAGCATCTTCTGCTGAAGTTTTTGAAAAAGCTTTACAACAAAACTATTGAATCCAGGACAAAACTTCAGCTAAAACATGCTGAAGTTCAACAAATAGAGAACAAAACTTCAGCTAGTAGAATGCTTAAATTCAGCAATTACAAACAACTTCAGGGCCGTCTACTAGAATGCTGAAGTTGCGTGATTGCCTTTGCTACTTCAGACCCGTATGCCTGAAGTTTATGCGAAAAGTGGGTACGCTTGCAATTTTTTTTGCAAAGCGAGTATAAGTTAAAACGTGACCCAAAAAACGGGTATAGATGCAAATCCCCCTATATAATAACTACAATAGTATACTACTAATTTTTTTGAAGGAAAGAACTATTCCTCTATATACCAAAATAACATATTATAAACCATTTTGGTTAGTTCAATAGTGTATAATTTATTGCGTTGAACTAGCAAAGAAGAATGTATACTATATACCAAAATGATATACTATATACCATTTTGGTATACAGTTCATTCCGATGATATACTATTATAGTATGCTATATAATGCAACGGTATACTCTTACAATTAGGTCCTTTTAGAATTTTTTGAAATTTTTAATGACAATTGATATTATTTCAATTTAGTAATTGAATTAAAAAAATTAACTCTTTGCATAAAATTGTATACCCTGTTGGTATAGCTATATATTTACCGATATCATATGTTAGTTAATATTTTTTTATTGTAATAGTTACACTTAATTGGTACACAACTTGATTTTTCTTTAGTTATAGTATAAAAAAAGAATAATANGCAGAATCTTCCCTGATGAAGCTACAGTGGGTTTCAACTCAAAGCTATGAATCACGATTGATCTTAAAACATCCATACACTTAGGCAAACTTCACGTTACAATATGGCAGTAACTTTGAATTTGGCTAGAGAGAAGACGATGCTACAGTAAGTCTTAAAAACGATTTTAAGATCTGTTGCAAATGATTGTAGATTTTAGGAAAAAACAAAAGGAGATTGTTAACAATGAGAAGGGTGTTCTTTTGGGACCAATTTTGAGATGTTACCTTGCCGGATGCCGGAATTATGGCCGATCCAGATATTTTCCACCATTGACAGCCATTAAAAAGCTTGAAAGCTTTGAATTCAAATTTGGGTTTTTAAAAATCATTATTTGTTTGGATTGGGTATTGTTGAAAATAATCAGGAATATGATTTGGAGTTTATATCTCAATTTTGAGGGGTTTTGGTGAAGATTAGACTTGGTTTTGACTGAATTTCAGTTTGAAACTCGAAGAAGAAGAAGAAGAAGAAGAAGAAGAAGAAGAAGAAGAAGAAGAAGAAGAAGAAGACATATTGCAGAAATTGTAGATAAATTGTAGATTATTTGTATTCTGATTGTAGATGCTTTATTTTCTGTTTTCACAAATAAGAAATGGCTAAAACTTCTACAAATCTTCTGAAAAAATGCAATTGTGTCAAAAATACCAATTATGCTACAATTGAATGAGAATTGTGATAATACAAATAATCTACAATTTATCTACAAAATATCTACAAACTGGGTACATTGAATTTTAATTTCTCAATTGTTATTCAATTGTAGCATAATGATTGTAGATTTTAGGAAAAAAATAAAAGGAGATTGTTAACAATGAGAAGGGTGTTCTTTTGGGACCAATTTTGAGATGTTACCTTGCCGGATGCCGGAATTATGGCCGATGAATAGTGATTTCAGAAATTGTAGAAGAAGAAGACATATTGCAGAAATTGTAGATAATTTGTAGATAAATTGTAGATTATTTGTATTCTGATTGTAGATGCTTTATTTTCTGTTTTCACAAATATAAAACGGCTAAAACTTCTACAAATCTTCTGAAAAAACGCAATTATGTCAAAAATACCAGTTATGCTACGATTGAATGAGATTTGGGATATAAAAATTTAATGTACCCAGTTTGTAGATATTTTGTAGATAAATTGTAGATTATTGTATTATCCCAGTTCTCATTCAATTGTAGCATCTACTGCTGCTCGATCTTGCAATGTCGAAGTGCTGGTCGTAGGTTTTACAGCCTTTGCATAATCCATAGGTGTTGTCGTGCATGGCCGGGTGATGTTAGGGGGAGGTTGGGGAGGAGGCCCAACGAGTGAGGGTAGCTGGCCACTGGCCATAGTGGCCATGGCTGCACTGCGTAAAGGAGCAGTGATCTATCAACTCTAACGTTTTCCTTCAGAAATCTTGAAAAACATAGATCAACCCAGATTTTCACGACAACACTCTCTTGCACCAAAGATAATTCTTTAGCACCTTAATAACTATTACAAGAAATGCATCAGCTTATGCTAATTCGATGCTACAGTAGTTCCGAAAAACTTTTTAAAATCTGGTTTGATTTTAGCTTCAAACCTGTGAATCACGCTTAAAAACAAACCATCCAAGTTGATCTTCAATCATCCAACTTCACGTTACAATAAGCAGAAACTTGCAAGGGCAACAAACGTTGAAATTGGCTAAAGAGAGCTGCTACAGTAGCTCTTAAAAAAGATTTTAAGATCTGTTGCGAATGATTATAAATTTTAGGAAGAAATCAAGCGGAGATTGTTCACAATGAGAAGGGTGTTCTTTTGGGACCAATATTGTGACCTTACCTTGCCGGATGCCGGAGTTATGGCCGATGAATAGTGACAGAATCACTATTCATGGTCTTCCTAGAGAGAAGGGAGAGGATTGTGACCTTAATAGGGAGATGGTATAGAATTGGTAATTTGGTATACTAAGTGTAATTAAGTCAAACCTTAAACATTGAGGGTAATAAGGTTTCCTATGTGGCATAGGAATGTAAAAATCCCATATTTTTTTCTTCTTCTTTAGTTTTGCGTTCATTTACAATCCAGTTTGTAAGCACATGATCCAGATTATAGGGCAAATGATTAAATCGAATCAAAAAATCGCACCAAACTGAAAAGTCAAATCAAATCGATTAAAAAATTCGTTTAGATTTGATTTGATTTGGTTTGGTATTGAGTAAAAAAAAATCCGAACTAAACCGACATATAAATATATAATTTTTTATATATACTTTTAAGATTTTTCATAGATTTTTCTTTAAAAAATATTTAAAAATATTGCAATTCTCTTATGGGAGGTAATATTTAGTTAAATATGAAGTGCTCTATTTTTAATAACTTTAAATAATGGGTTGTATGATTACTTTCTTATCAAGTACTATTAGTGAAATGCGTCAATCTCTTTGTTCTTCCATATTCATATGTCAAGATCTATTTATTTTTTATATCTTTTTCAAATTTGAAGTGATATTTCGATAATTTAAAATTAAATAAAATATATCATTATATAGGTATCATATTGATTTTTATGTTTAATTATTAGTTCCAGTTAACCTTGAAAGTGTACACCAATAAAAAATTATTGTCAGGCGACTACAAAAATAACTATCATATATTACCAAGAAAATTCTCCCATAACAATATGTTAACAGATCATATATTTTTTTAATTTTTTAATTTTAACTAAACATATATTTACTTGTCAAAAATTTAATAAAGTAAGATTGAAATAATATTCATTTAAAAAAAATCCGAAAAAACTCAAAAAACCTGACAAACCCGAACCAATCCAAACCGATTGTTGGTTTGGTTTAATTTTGATAAAAACTGAACCAACCTGGTCCATGTACACCCCTAATCAAAAGTAACTATAAATGATTGTGCTCGATTGAAACGAACAAATACTTGAAGAGTGACTAAGGTGGAAAATAAAGGTAAAAATTATACGGGGGCCCCTATTTGGTCGCCCCCATTAAACCTATACCCATTTTTTTAAAAACTTTTAACTTGTACCCACTTTTAAAATAACTTCAGCCCCCTTTCTCGTCCTCTTTCTCCTCCTTCGTTTTCTTCTTCTTCTTCTTCTTCTTTCTTCTGCTGCTGTTGGTGCTGCTATGGAACTTCAGTTCATGGGATGATTGCCATAAATATGGGCTATAAAATTAAAAAGTAGGGAGCCCAGTTGTTCTTATGTGAAATTTTCCCTATTTTATCTGCTTTGGATTGGATTGTGCATAGATAGATTTGTTAGATGATAACAGTGGGACCGTGTATTTACATTTTTGCAAGCTGGTTCATTTTTACGTCCTTTCTTCACGCAAATCGTCTACTATCTTGAACTGCACATACTGTGAAGCCAATGGTTTGGAATATGCTTCCTTCAGTAGTTAAGTTTCTGGAGTTCGCTGTTGTTTGCAGCCTATATTATTAATTAATAGCTAAGGCAAAATAAAAACTTCAGCACTAGAGCTGAAGTTCGACAGTTACAAAACAAAAACTTCAGCTCTAGAGCTGAAGTTTGCCAGTTACAAAAACAAAAACTTCGCCAGTTACAAAATAAAAATTTCAGCTCTAGAGCTGAAGTTCACCAGTTACAAGTTCGCCAGTTACAAAACAAAAACTTCAGCTCTAGCGCCAGTTACAAAAACAAAGACTTCAGCTCTAGAGCTGAAGTTCGCCAGTTACAAAACAAAAACTTCAGGCCTGTCTACTAGAATGCTGAAGTTTTGCGTGATTGCCTTTGCTACTTCAGCTCCGTATGCTGAAGTTATGTAAAAAAGCGGGTACGCTAGCAATTTTTTTTGCAAAGCGGGCACAAGTTAAAACGTGACACAAAAAGTGGGTATAGATGCAAATCCCCCTACATTTTGTAACTAAAATGTGTTTAAGTCGGGTAAATACCAAAACATGGACATTTTTCGTAATAAGGTTTCAAATAGTGTATAGGTATGAAAAAATCCCAAAAATAAATGGATAAACAAAGGTAAATAATTTTGTATTTGTGGGTAACTGTGTCATTCTCCGTTCTGTTTCAACTTTAATAAGGAGAAAATCTCACTTTATACCTATTGATTCCAAACTATTTACCCTTTAATGCCCAGACCCAAACTATTTACTACTCCTACCCATACTCCCCAAACTATTTACCCGCTAGTTGTTCCCAGAGTCAAGGCTTCAATCACAAAAAGCTTAGCTTTACTAAACTAAAGATTGGATGCAGATTCTCTCTGAATAATCACTGTNATCGTGAGTTGTACGTAACTGAGTAAAAACAAAAATACTAAGTACTCTCTACATAGTCTTTATGCAATCCAGACTTGGAATCCCACAAATTTGTTTGCATGTTCAAACCGAAGACCAAGAAGTGAGCAATGTATATATAACATTCTTCTTATTGTCAGGTCGAATCTTCTACTTTAATTTGCTTTCTTAACTCAATTAGTAGGACCTTTAAACTCAACTTATTTTCCATACTATGAGTGCGGTACGAAAGGGAAGAAATATATAATGCTGCTAGTATACATAATGTTGATTTCTCAAATTGACAAATTCTTTGTAGCCCTTTTCCCAATGTTCTTTATTTTCAACGAGAATTTCTAAATAAACAATGCCATTTTTGATGGTTTCCTACAGTGATTTGGGTTTTAATTTCACGTTTCAGTCACTAGAAAGCCCTAGGCAAGCTGAGGACAAAAGAAAAAGGGTGTAACTAAATCCCTTTATTGAAGGCACAATAATGGATTGGGAGCCTTTTAAGGTGGATTGTATACATTTTGGTAAAAATTGCACGGGTCGCCCTATTTGGTCGCCCCCATTTAACCTATACCCATTTTTTTAAAACTTTTAACTTGTACCCACTTTTTAAATAACTTCAGCCCCCTTTCTCCTCCTCCTTCTCCTCCTTTGTTTTCTTCTTCTTCTTCTTCTTCTTCTTCTTTCTTCTGCTGCTGTTGGTGCTGCTATGGAACTTCAGTTCATGGGATGATTGCCATAAATATGGGCTATAAAATTAAAAAGTAGGGAGCCCGGTTGTTCTTATGTAAAATTTTCCCTATTTTATCTGCTTTGGATTGGATTGTGCGTAGATAGATTTGTTAGATGATAACA
>NW_017682709.1:0-9417 GCF_001879085.1 Nicotiana attenuata | reverse complement strand
CAACAATAGTGGAGATACACAAGGAAATTGGGGAAATCAAAGGTCAACAAGGAAATGGAATAGTGGCAACATAACAACCAAGGCAGGGGAAAAAACAATCGAAATTGGGGTAATCAAGGAAACTAAGGCAATTAAGGTGGCAACAATAATAGTAATTGGGGAGGCAATAACAATCAAGGGGTTTGGAACAACAATAATCAAGGGAATCGGGGATCGGGCTTTCAAAGGCCCCCGATGTATTAATAACCCGCCTCCATATCCATCATAAGGTCCTATCTCTTCCAGCAATGAGATGGGACAGACTGAAACCATGTTCGAGCAAATGATGATAAAAAATACCGACTCTGATGCCCAATTAGCTTCCCACAACACTTCTACCCGCAATTTGAAAGTTCAACTTGGCCAAATTTCTCAAGCTTTGATACTCGCCCTAAGGGGGCACTACCAAGTGATACGGTAGTAAACCCAAAGGGTGGGAACAATACGGGCCATGCTATGGCGGTGACTACAAGAAGTGGTAGATGTGGAGTTGCTAGTACCTCTAATCCAAGAAAGGTTGTGAGTGATGATGTGTTGGTGCAAGATAATGATGAGTCGAACAATGATGTGCAAGTGAATGATGAGAATGTGAATGATGAAGTGAGGATAGACATTGATGACAAAGTGGAGGAGACACAAAATGATGTGAACCCGTCTAGGGAACATGTGATAGACATAACAGAAACTATAGTGCCCAAAGCCAAGGCTCCTTTGCCAAGGCCTCCTCCACCGTATCCTCAAAGGCTTGCAAAACAAAACTATAAGAACCAATTCAAGAAATTCATTGATATGATGAAAAGTTTGTCCATAAATGTGCCTTTGGTTGAAGCTCTAGAACAAATGCCGGGATATGCCAAGTTCATGAAGGACTTGGTAACAAAGAAGAGATCAATGAACTGTGAAACGATCAAAATGACACATCAAGTGAGTGCTATTGTGCACTCCATGGCTCCTAAGTTAGAAGACCCCAGTGCCTTTACAATCCCATGCACTATTGGTAGTGCCGATTTCACCAAAGCTTTGTGTGATTTGGGGGAAAGCATTAACTTGATGCCATATTCCGTGTTCAAGACATTGGGGATTGGGCAACCAAGGTCCACATCCATGAGGTTGCAAATGGCAGGCAGGACAATGAAGAGGCCATTGGGGATAATTGATGATGTGCTAGTTCGGGTCGACAAGTTCATACTTTCCGCAGATTTTGTGATACTTGACTGTGAGGTTGACTACGCCGTGCCAATCATATAGGGGAGACCTTTCCTAGATACAGGGAATGCCTTAGTTGACGTGGAAGCAAGGGAGCTCACCTTCCGAGTGGGCGATAAAAAATTCGTGTTCCATGTTTGCAAGTCAATGAGGCAGCCTAATAGCAACGAAGTGTGTTCCTTTGTGGATCTTGTGATCGAAGTGATTGTTGAAGACACAAGCGTTGTGATTAATGTAGAAGATCCATTGGAAGCTGTATTGTTGAATCATGGTGTGGATGAGAAGGAAGGCTTGGTTTAATATGTCAATGCTTTCCAAGGAATGGGTTCATATACATATGAGCCCCGGAAACTTTCCTTGGACCTTGAGAACCGGAAGACTCCACCAACAAAGCCCTCAATCAAGGAGCCTCCCATATTGGAGTTGAAGCCTTTACCTTCACACCTCAGGTATGAGTTCTTAGGCTCTTGTTCCACTTTACCTGTTATTCTTTCCTCGTGCTTAACTAACGTGTAGGTAGATGCCACCCTTGCGGTGCTCCAAGGAGGAAGAAGGCAATAGGTTGGACATTGGCAGATATTCGGGGTATAATCCCCGCCTTTTGCATGCACAAAATCATATTGGAGTAGGATGCCAAAACCTCCGTGGAACATCATAGAAGGTTGAATGAGGCCATGCAAGAGGTCGTCAAGAAAGAGGTCATCAAATGGTTGGATGCTGGGGTTGTCTACCCCATTTCTAATAATTCATGGACTTCACCGGTACAATGTGTCCCAAAGAAGGGGGCATGACTATGATTACAAATGACAACAACGAGTTGATCCCCACAAGAACTGTCACCGGTTGGAGGGTATGCATGGATTATAGGAAGCTCAACAAAGTGACACGGAAAGACCATTTTCCGCTTCCATTTCTTGTTAAATGTTGGATAGGTTAGCCGGACGTGCTTATTATTGCTTCTTGGATGGGTATTCTGGGTATAACCAGATTCTTATTGCACCTGAAGACCAAGAGAAGACCACCTTCACTTGTCCGTATGGCACATTTGCATTCTCAAGGATGCCATTTGGTCTATGTAATACACCGGCTACTTTTCAACAGTTTATAATGGCAATATTCACGGATATGGTGGAGGACTTCCTTGAGGTTTTCATGGATGATTTCTCTATTATGGGGGATTCTTTTGATGAATGTTTGGATAATCTTTATAAAGTTTTGGCACGTTGTGAAGAGACCAACTTGGTGCTTAATTGGGAGAAATGTCACTTTATGGTTGAGGAGGGCATTGTCCTCGGCCATAAAATCTCCAAGAATGGTATTGAAGTGGATAAAGCAAAAATTGAAGTGATATCAAAACTCCTTCCTCCTACTTCCGTCAACGGAGTGAGGAGCTTTCTAGGTCATGCGGGGTTCTACCGTTGGTTCATCAAGGATTTCTCATAGGTGGTGAACCCCTTGTGCAAGTTGTTGGAAAAAGATGCAAACTTTGTGTTCAATGATGATTGTATGAAAGCATTTGAGCTACTCAAGTATAGGTTGACTACCAGTCCCATCATTACCGCACCAAATTGGATCTTACCATTTGAGCTAATGTGTGATGCTAGCGATGTGGCGGTAGGAGCAGTATTTGGGCAAAGAATCAACTAGATATTCCAGCCGGTCTACTATGCTAGTAAGACTATGAACGACGCCCAAGTCAACTATACGGTGACCGAGAAAGAACTCTTAGCCATTGTCTTTGCTATGGAAAAGTTTCGCCCGTACCTCATGGGTACCAAAGTGATTGTTCACACCGATCACGCGGCGCTTCGTTATTTGATGAGTAAGAAGGACTCAAAGGCTAGATTGATGAGGTGGGTACTTCTTCTACAAGAGTTTGATCTTGAAATCATAGACCGAAAAGGGAGTGAGAATCAAGTGGCAGACCACTTGTCCCGTTTGGAAGAGGAGAGGAGGCCCCATGATGACCTTGAGATCAATGATTCATTTCCGGATGAACAACTCCTTTCCATATCTTTGACCGGGATGCCTTGGTTCACCGATGTGGCTAACTATCTTGTGAGTGGAATTGTCCCGAATGATTTCTCTTCAAACCAAAGAAAGAAGCTCAAACGGGACTGCTTGGATGATTTTTGGGACGAGCCATATCTTTTCAAAATTTGCACCGATGGTGTTATCCGGAGATGTGTTCCAAGAGAAGAGCAATTGGGTATTCTTGAAGCTTGCCATTCCTCGCCCTATGGTGGTCACCATGGTGGGGCAAGAACTGCTACAAAGGTCCTAAGTTGTGGATTCTATTGGCCTACCTTGTACAAAGATGCTAGCGAGCTTGTTAAGCTGTGTGATGATTGCCAAAGATGATGCTTTATGGGCCTATAGAACAGCTTACAAGACTCCAATTTGTATGTCTCTGTATCGGTTGGTGTTTGGGAAATCATGTTACCTCCTGGTGGAATTAGAGCATAAGGCCATGTGGGCGTTGAAGAAGCTGAACCTAGAGTGGGATGTAGCTGCAAATCTTCGGGTGGATCAATTGAATGAACTTGTTCGGTTCCATGCTTACTCCAGTTCGTCCTTGTATAAGGACAAGATGAAGTACCTACATGATAAGTATATCCGGAACAAAGAATTCAAAGAAGCTGACCTTGTTCTCTTATTCAAGTCTCGATTACGGATGTTTCCGGGAAAGCGAAAGTCAAAATGGAGCGGTCCCTTTGAAGTGGTGCATGTAACTCCTTTTGGTGCTCTAGATTTGAAAAACAAGAATGGTGAGATCTTTAGAGTCAATGGGCACCGAGTGAAGCACTACTTGGTAAGGTTGATGATGGCCGCGTTGTGGCATTGATCCATTTCAAGTGAATGATAGTACATGCGTCATGCCGCGACATTAAATCAGGCGCTTCTTTGGAGGCAACCCATGTGTTTTTCTTTCTTTTGATTTTCTTATTAGATTATGCATTGTTTTGGACTAACTGGTTGTGAAGTGTATGTAGGAATTGGTTGTGCAGTGCAAGAATTTGACAAGGAAAAATCTGGCTAAGTGGTGAACTTTCGCGGACAGCGCCCAAAATTTCACTAACCGCGGTGAACACTTCGCGGCCGCACAATTCTGTGCGCGGTCGCGTAGTTGAAATGAGCAAAATGCCAACTCTTTGAAGTTGGCCTATCCAAATCCTTCAGAGTTCGCGGCCGCGTTAAAATTTTCGCGGACCGCGTTTATTCTGCGGCCGCGACCATTATTTCGTGGTCCGCGCCCATGTGACTGAAGCAGTTCCACAAAAAGGTAAATTAGTGCGGACCACGACGAAATTTCGTGGCCGCACTTAGGTAAGGTGGTGGGTCCACTGGGTCAGAGTATAAATAGAAGTTGTTGAATCATTTCATAATTTACGAACCTAACTGCTCAAACTCGTCTAAAACACTGTGCATCTCTACTTTGTTTCAAATTCATCTTATTCTCATCAAGTGTGAATTTCCTACCACATTATACAACTGGTATGTTCATTTCAGTGATTTGATTTTATCTTTTTTCTTTTCTCTTTGTTTTAATTTTCCTTTTAGTTAGGGTTAATTGCATGCTGTAATGTCAAATTAATGCTTAATTGTTGCTTAAATACATGTGGGTAGTGTTTGTATGCCTAATGGGGGCTGGGGTTAGTAACTTTGCATGGTTAATTGCTATAATTTTTGCACAATTAGTGAAAACCCTAGTTGTCAGTGTTCTTCAGTGCCGATTTCATTAGAATTTCGCCCGCCGCGGTAAATTTTCCGCGGTCCGCGATAGGGTATGCGGCCACGTCCAAAACTACACGGTCTGTGAGACCCTAACTTCAAAGCACTGATGGTCGTTTAGCTTTTGCTGCCGCGGTCACTTTTTTGCGGTCCACGGTTGGTCCTTCGCGGCCGCGTCCAAGTTTTCGCGGTCCGTGCTTTTAAACTTCAGAGAGTTTATCATTTGCCTTCGCGGCCGCATTTAATTTTACGCGGTCTGCGGTGGGTCATTCGCGGACGCGTCCTATTTTTTGCGGTCCGCATTTGACCAAGTTCAGAGAGTCAGTAGTCTGAGCCTGACCTCCTCGCGGCCGCGTTCACTTTTACGCGATCCGCGATGGGCATTTCGCGGCCGCGCTCACTTTTACGCGGTTCGCGGTGCCTTGTTCTGAGAAGCAGTGTTTGCATTTCATCTGTACTGTTTTAACACATGCTTGAATCCCTATTCTAGCTATATTTCACTACTTGTATGCTGCAAATAATGGTGTACATTATCGAGGTAGATTTGATACGTCCAAAGGGATGGCAAAACCCTCCCGATGAAGGGGTAAATGCAAGAGTAAGCTACCTCTAGCAGTGCAAAAGTCCATTGGAAAATTAAGAGCCTCCATTAAAGCTGCGGATAAAGCCGTGGACCATTCTGAGACCAGTGAGTATGTCCCGTCCCGGGAAGCTTCTGAAGGAGACTCCGTGCTAACAGAGATCCCCGCACAATTCCCGGGGAAGTTTCATTTGGTTGACGAGCCCTCCTCCTCTAATGGTTCATCTGAGGGCTCATTCGAGGGCTCGGAAGAGGGTAGTGAAGATTCTAAACCCTCTTCCGCACATGCTTCCCCAGCTCCAATAAACATAGATGATGATGATGAAGTCCCGGACGATAGGAGAGGGGGTGGGGTGATACAATTGTGGGAGGTATGGATAGATCACGGAGGCCTGAGGTGTGGGCTGATAGGTTTGTCACTGAGAAGGCATATTCTAAATTTCGGGAATAGTGGTCCCAAAGGCCGCTCACCCTTGAGTGTAAATTCATAATCAACGACCTGGCCAACACAATCTAAATGTCCTAAAGTAGTTCTCAGAGAGAAAAGGATGGAAGTGGTTCTCCGGCTAACCGCAGGATGCCAATGAATACCTTGTTAAGGAGTTTTATGCTAATGTTGCCCATATCAAAAAGGGTACAAAAGTGACAAAGGTCCGGAATTTGAAAATCTGGTTTGATGGCCAAGCACTTAACAGATATGCAGGGTTCGAGGAGGTTGAGTCAGTGCAATACCTGGAAAAGCTAGCCTTGGGTGAGGTAGTTCGCCCATGGCTAGCTGAGGTACTTGATATTCTGGGGTCGACACCTGTATGGCTCACAGCGGGAGTGCCAATCCTCAGAAACACCTTAGCTTTGAAGCAAAAGGGTGGCAGACATTCGTGTGCAGCCGCCTTGACCCTTGCCAGCATGACCATATCCTTCCACTTTCCCGAGCAGTGTTGGTAGCTTCTATCATGGCAGGATATCCTATCAATGTAGGGAACTTGGTGTCCTACAACATCTCCAACACAGTGCAGAAAGGAGAAAGATCTTATCCCTACCCCAACTTCCTGACTGAGTACTTCAAAGACCAAGGGGTTGAGCCGAAGACTATGATGTGGAGGTGATGGCTAAAAATCCTTTCTCATGGTATCACCTCCAGGGACCGGACAACCCTAAATTCAAGGGTAAATCCATTACCTCCACTGGACAGTCTGAAGAGCCAGGGGTAGTGGCCACAGGATCAGTTGCAGAGCCCTCCACAGCCACCGGTACTTCTGCCGGAGCAGCAACCATGCCTCCTCCATCTTCAGTGTCACTGTTAGTGCCTTCATCCTCCACTTACCCTCAGACTGCACTGAGGGTTTCCCAGACACTAGCCAGTCTCAACAACTGGATGCAGGCAGCTACTACAAAGCTGTCTGCTATATCCAGTGCGGTGGCAGCACAACCTTCAGTCCCAACAGAGCTTCAGGTACCTTCATTAGTGGAGGACTCATTGAAGAAGATTCTAGACAACCAAAAGAAGGTTCTGGATGACCAGAAGAAGATTAGGGAGACTCTTGATGTACATGGGAAGGTGATCAAGGATTTGGGTAAGCAGGTGGGGAAGCTGAAAAAGACTCAAAAGGAGTTAGTCGGGAAGTTGGCCAAGGAGGTTGAGAAGATTGCACATGCGGGAGATTTGCCTATGGACCTTCTCATGGATGATACAGTCCCAGCAGCAGATGCAGCAGAGCCCGATGCACCAGCGGCAGAAGCCAGCCAGTCTGAGGAGCCAGCTGCAGCATCACACACTGCTGAGGAGCTGATTCGAATGCTCAGCAACCCTGTAGTCCCCCAGTCAGAGGATGAGGAGATATAGCTGGAGGATCTTGCAGACACTGTTCAGGTGGAGGACCCCATGTAGATAGATACCACATAGGGAGTTTTCTTTACTCTCTACCCCTTTTCCTTGTTCTTATTTTATTATTAGCATTGAGGACAATACTATCTTTCATTTGGGGGGGGGGGGGTGGTTCATTTGATTTATGACATTTGGTATGTAATAACCAGTATGCTATTTTTCTTTATCTTTACTTCTCTTTATTTTCACTTTTGGTATGTATATATTCGTTATTTTTACTTTTGGTATGTATATATTTGTTACTTTCACATTTGGTATGTATATATTTTTTCCATTTGATGTATATATTCATTTCCATTTATGTATATATTCGCTTTACCTCAAGTATATATATATATTAATTTCCGTAGTTTACTTCATAACTTCTTTCGTTATTTTCCTTTATTAGCATAGCTTATTATTTCCTTTAGTAGCTTCTTTTTAAGTTGTTAGCTTCTTCTTTTACGTTTATTGTGAACAATAAGCCTTTTTTTTTGTCTTAATGCCACAGTTCTTTCCAAAGGTGGATGTTGTGTGAACCGGGTGGCTCTTCCCAACGATGGATGGCGTGACAACCTTCTTAAGGGATTGAGTCTGTTTTATTTATGTTTTTGTGTAAATAGTAGTAATGAATAAAAGTATCTCAAGCAGGCTTCACTTGGTAGTAACACACTTACCTTCTACCTTATGGTTAGAAACAAGTTGATTGGCAAAAAATAGTTCTAGTTGTGACCTTTAGACTCGTGTGTTGACTAAAATAATCATCTAGTGGTTTCTTTGAGCCATTTGTGATGTTCAATCTTAGCTAGGGCTGTTGTGGGCCCTCGACTCTGTTTCTTTAACAATCCAGCAGTTTGAGAGGTGAGGTATTGAATTGCAAGTCCAAGTTTCGTGCCAACAAGTCTAGAACGTGCCCTGAATGTTTGTCTAGGAGAAATTGTAAGTGTAGCTCGACTTGAGAAATGATTGTAGGCTCTCCTTGATCCAATTTGAAACTTGAAAGCTTCCTTAGCCTACCAATATGATATCCCTATTAACCCCTTTGAGCCGAAGCCCTTTTTCTTTCAATAACCACGTTACAAGCCTTTATTCGTTCTATGATAACCCTCTCTTGGAACCCAATCTTTTCTTGGCATTCTTGATAGACAAGTAGCAAAAGCATAAGTTTGGGGGAGAGACGAGGAATGTGAAAGTGATAAAAGGTACAAAGAACAAAAAAGAAATGAAGAAAAGGGAAGGCAAAAGAATAGAAAGAAAAGCCAAAAAGAAATATGTCAAAAAGAAAGTGAATAAGATAGAAAAGTGAAGGGATTCAAAGAAAGCAATGATGAAAGGCATGCAATGATTAGAAAAGGAAAAAAATGATTGTCATGAGCAAGAAAGAGTGACAGTGTGTCTCTCTAGTTCCCCTAAGGAAGAAGAAAATGACTCAAAGAGTCAAGAAAGTATGAGCCGAAATGAGAAAATGGAGTGATTAAGGAAAGATGAAACCATCATATGCCAATAAGTCCTACCTTGATCCAAAAGCCTTCATTACATTCCCGCAAAAGCCTATATGATTTCGAGTTGAGTGAGCTTACATTAGTGGTGATTTACATAAGGGGCAAGCTTATGGTACTTAGAGCCGGACTTGTGACATTCCCTTGAGATAGATGAGCGTACTTCTTCACAATCCTTGTTTTGAGTGCTACAATCTAAAGTGAGATTTGCTTATGGAGAGTAGAGGAGGAAGAGTTTGGGTTCCACAATGACCTATGTAATAGAGCGAGCTTCCTTGATGAATTAAGTCAACTCTTGATGCTCTAGTGTCGCATTAGAAATATGGTACAAAAAGGTTTTGTGTTGTTGACAATTCATTTGTGTTGAGGGTAATTGTTCGTCCCAATTGATGCATAATTGATTCACATTAGGGCAACTGAAATATCCTTCTGTTTTAGTGGATGTGGGAATTGCCTTATTTACTTGAGGACAAGTCAAACGCTTAAGTTTGGGGGAG
>NW_017682708.1:8195-9420 GCF_001879085.1 Nicotiana attenuata | reverse complement strand
ATTAGGAAGACAACAGAGGCGCTAGGAACAAGGGCAGAACTTTGGTTTTTCACAGTATCAGGAATATACCAAGACAAAAGTCCAGGTTGTATTTGCGGGAATTGGTACCTCCTGTCACACCCTTTTTTTAACAAACCTCACTAAACCTCTTATTATAAATAAAAAAATTTAGTAAAGCTCGAAAGGGTTTTTCAATTAGAAAGTGACAAAAATTGTGTTCAAAAGAAAATAACTCACAGTCGCCACCTGACATTTGATTTCGGTGTATCAGGCCATCGTTTTTCTAAAAATAATTTTTTTCCTTTCAAAACACTTGAGACTCCAAAACTAAGTTTGCATCAGAGATTCGGGTAAGGAAGTTCATTTGACTCGGGGAGAAGGTGTTAGGCATTCCCCAAGTCCCGTAACTAGTACGGTTGCATACTTGATCTGGTCGGCTTTTAGAATATTCGAATTGAGGTAAAAACACACAAAGGAAAACAAACATCCAAAAGGTTTGAGGTCGTCCCTTCCTAATAAAAAAAAATAAAATGAAATGAAATAAGTCCTCCTAGCCTGTACTACGCCTCCATTGAAGATGCCATGACCTCTATTTACATTTACTTCGGGGCATTCCCCGGGTTAAAATATTTACAAAGTTCACGGGGCATTCCCCGGATGAATTTATCTAAGGGACAACCTCTCACCTTACGTTCAAACATTATAAATTAAACTAAACATCCTAAGGCTTGCCTACCCAAATGATGACGGCCTAAACATGCTACTAGCGGATAATGGAGTAAGTAAAAGAATTAAGTAGAAGGAAGATTCAACTCGTGCTCGAATTCTTTTAATTTTCCATTTTTTATATATTCAAACCGAGTCCAACCCTAAAGCATGCAAGGCAAAAAAATAAAATTACTACGGACTCGATCTTTTTCCCCTTCCGCAACCTACGTTCATCTTTCATGATAAGAACAAATCAAACCAAACAACCAACTAATTTGCTCGTGGACAAACAAGTTGTCAATATGTCATGGTCATAGCTAAGCTTGAGGCAAACTTTCAACATATTGACACCACAATAATACTCAGTCACATCTAAAAGGATTAACACCTTAAAGGCTCACAACCTGACAAACAAATGATTGTAGAAGAATTAAATACATTCAAACCAATTTTCAATCAACCTCCAAAGCCTCAAACATACCGAATATGTGACTTACTCTAAAGATAAAAATAGAAG
>NW_017682708.1:0-6439 GCF_001879085.1 Nicotiana attenuata | reverse complement strand
AGTTTTTGATCAAACAGAAAAGCACAAATCAACTTAAACTGCTAGTTGCACAGAAAGGCATCCGAACATTGCTGATGCTGTCGAAAAGTTTGCAACAGAAAGAATCTTGACAACTCTGTACACATGAAATGACAGTCTTGGTCTACCATTTTTAATGTACAAACCAACCAATTATGCTGGAAAGCCTAAGGTAAAACTAGTCAAGGCAGATAAAATTTCTTAATTTTAACCAAGTACTTTAGATTTCCAGTTAAATCAACATCAGCAAAGGGAAGGATCGTTGCAGTAGCAGAAACTGAATTTGATCTTGTATTCACTACGTAAGATCAAAACGTTAAGTAAACTCAAAAGAGGGAGATATTTTTAGCAGCAAAATATGAACTTGATCTTGTATTCAATGTGACGTATAATATAAAATGTACAGGTGTTGCTGAAGTACAAAATTTTTGGATAGCCCTTTGGGCTGCAACATCTATTCATGGCTAGCTAGTGATTCATAATATTGAGGAGGGATACTCTAGTTTTGATTAAGCGCCTGAAGAAGCATTCGAGCCCATCTTCTAGAACCTCAATGGTTGCCTCGATCTCTCGAAGCTGATTCTGCAATTCCTCGTACTGGCCAGTCTTATTTTGACTGAGAAGTGAGCATAAAGCAGCATCAACATTGTCAAATTCATTGGCTATTGATTCCTCATTTTTCGAGGGCATAATCTTGGACAACAATGACCAGCTACTTGATTGAGATCCGGTTCCATTGATATAGGACAACAAGGCCTTAAATAATCCTATAGTGACTGACTGGACCTCCTGCAATTCTGCAACAAGAGCCAAAATCAAATTCTGACACCCCCACCCCACACTTAAGAGAGTGCACTGTCCTCAGTTGTACCATATCACAGAAGCAAAAGAGAAATAATCAATAGTAGAGTGGGTGTCAGAAACTCCCTCATCATGTCTCAGGCTGCAGATGGGGAGCGGTAGCACCCTCGGTCCGCAATGTTGATGGATCCTCCAATGTGACACCAGATGTGTCAACGGCTGCTATCATCTCACCCTCCCTAGTCGGAGCAGCCTCCCCAATAACCACATCTCGAACCTCAGTAGCAGTGCCAACAGTAGCACTCAAAGCAAACAATTCCGCATCCCCCGGCTCCTCAAAATCTGTCTGGATTCCAATGCGCCGTACCTGTCTCTGTCCACGAACAGCCTCGAGCAACACATTGAACTGCTCTCGCATCCACTGATCTCTAGTCTCCTGTGCGGCTAGCAAAGCACGGTCTCGCATGGCTAACTCTGTTCGTAACTGCTGAAGTGCGCTCTCCGTATCAGTGATGCGCGCACCATGGCCCTTTTTCTTTATAGATGTTTCTGATGGGTCCTGAATAGAGCAAATATCATGGACCGCCGACTCAGTGCTTTCATGAATCTCATCATCCCTCTCAGTCAATTTGTGTTTAGCAAGCAATGCGGTCAAAGTGTGCACAAAGTAAAGTGTCCACTGCATGTTCTTTCTGGTCTTCGCCATTTGACTTCGTAGGATTGCTCCAACGTTCACCGGGATACCTGTCATGATGGCATATACCAAGAATACTCGCTCCCAAATCACCATAGACTTGTGCGTTGCTGGCATGAATCTGTTGCAAACCCAATTCAACCATATTCGAGCCTCCCTGTTCATGTACGTCTTTGCCAACCCATCAGCGGCTTGCCACTCAGCTGGTCCAGATCCCCCACACAGAACTTCAAGTATGTGGTTCACATTCGGTCTTTGTACTCTCCTCCAGTACTCTGAGTCGGACTGTGCAGGTATGCGGTAGTACTTATTTATTGCCGAGGCGGAAATATCAACTTGAGCCCCACGAACCCAAACAATGTCAGTGCCCCTGTCAGGGTCCCAGTTGGCATACAATTCGCGCACAAGAGTCAAATTTGCTACACCCTTCGGTCCTTGAGCAAAGCGTGTCCACCCATTCTGCTCTATGACTCGCAAAATATCCGGAGAACTTGACTTGGTAGCCTTAAAATTCAACGGTCTTTCAAAGAGTAGTGGATTGATTTGTTTAGTCTTTATATGCTTCCATTTGTTCCACGCACTTTCACTCACGAACTTCGTATCCCACACGTTCGTAGCCTTTGGAACACTCGGCCCCCCTTTACCGTAGGGTAACTAAATCGCTGCCTCATCATCATCTAAGTCCTCTTCAGATTCTGACTCGACAACCCTTGTCGCCTTGCCCTTTTCCTTCACCTCAGCTACTTTTCGTTTCTTGGCTAGTGATGATTTTGAAGCCCCCTCTCTAATTTGCACCGGAACCTCTCTTGGCCTAGACTGCCATGCTTGACATGCTCTTTGCTGTATTTGTGCAAGCCCCTCAGTGCTCAGATAGGTAGCCTCAGGGTCCACCTCAGAAGTTCCAGTCTTTACCTTATCATGTTTAGCCTTTGTTCGTGCCTCTGTATTACCCTTCTCTGCTACATTCTTGTCAGTTGGTGCTTTCTTTGGGGGTGGCTTACCACTACCACCTGCTCCATGGCTTCTAGTTGGTGTTTTCGAGACGGCCATATCGCCTGCAAAAGATACAAAACACATATTAGTATAATGATAGTGGTATACATCGCACCCCACACTTAGCCCGAAAGCGTAAGTGTGCAACCAGGGTACAAATGCCTACTACAGCTTAATGACAGTGATTTAAGGTTACTTCTCATCATGGAAAATCAAATGAGTAGGCAGACGCACACGTCGTGCCGAAGTTGGCCGCGGGTTGACATTTGTTCTAAAACGAATGCAATTTAAGTGCAAAGACCCCCAACGGCTAGCCCACACCCAAGAGATGTTCATATTACCAAAACAATGAGTTTTGCTACTCAGACTTCACAAAAACTAACAAAATTCTCAATCGGGCAATTTGTCGAACATCTTATATGCATAATTTCTACCCTCATGTATCAATGCAAGTAACATGTGCTTTGCCCTCCCAATTTGAGTGAGGTAGTGGGAATTATAGTTTACACCTCACTATGAATAACAACCAACAAAATCTAGAGAAAATTATGCTCCAAAATTCACAATTCAATTACTTCTACCTAAAGTAACCCATAACAAGAAACTGCAAACAAGGAGAACAACTATAACTGACGCAAGGGGGGAGGGTGGTACGAAACTATATGAAACAAAAACAACAAAAAAACAAAAAAAAAAAAAAAACGGAACACTGTGCACCGCAATTGATACACGTGAACCAAACAAAATGGAACACTGTGAACGAAACTTGGAAAAGAAAAGAAAAAAAAACAAAACAAAAACCTAACAAGCAATTGACTTACCTGATCTTGGATGGCAGAATGTAGAACGAGGGGTGGGGGGTGCGAAATTGGGGAATATAGCTATTAGAAATAACTATAACCTTTTAAGAAGATAAAGAAAGAAAAAATATATATAAAAAAAAAATTAACAATTCGCGAAGTGAGGCGTGCGATGCCCTCACTTCACTGTTTTTTTTATTTTGTGGCTGGCCTGGCCGCGTCTGCCTTCGCGTCTAGACGCGGATTTAGACGAGCCCAGTGCTGTTCATTTTTTCAGTTTTTTTTTTCAATTTAGCCACTTTTGGCCCCCCCCTTTTTTTTATGATTTCTTTACTCCGAGTCATTTCAATTTGCACAACCTCATTCCTGCAGCATTTATAAACATGTCAATATTTTCCCAATTCAAAAGCAAACACGGAAAAAAAATAAAGAAAAACACAAAAAAAATTAGGTTGCCTCCCAACAAGCGCTGGATTTAATGTCGCGGCACGACGAATTACAACAAACCATGGGTTGCCTCCCAGGAAGCGCCTGATTTAACGTCGCGGCACGACGCAGGCTTTGATCGTCACTCCTCATTCGCGTACTGGGGCTCTTCCAAAGTTATTACCACTCTATCCCTTTTTTCTTCGGCCATTCCAAGGTAATGTTTCAACCTTTGCCCATTCACTGTGAACTTATTTTTCCCGTCTTCTGATTCAATCTCTACAGCTCCACTTAAGAACATTTGCACCACTCTGAAGGGTCCTGACCATCGGGACTTCAACTTACTCGGAAACAATCTCAATCTCGAGTTGTATAACAACACTAGATCTCCGGGTTTGAAGTTCCGATTCAAGATGTGCTTATCATGCATTAGTTTCATCCTTTCTTTGTATAATCTAGCACTCTCAAATGCCTGGAACCTGAATTCCTCGAGCTCATGTAACCCAATGACTCTGTTAGTGCCTGCTGTCTCCATGTCCAAGTTCAACTGCCGCAATGCCCAAAGTGCTTTATGCTCGAGCTCAACCGGGAGGTGGCATGCCTTTCCAAATAGCAACTTGTACGGTGACATACCAATTGGGGTTTTGAAGGCTGTGCGTTACGCCCACAATGCATCATCCAACTTCTTTGCCCAATCAGTCCTTGTTGCATTCACTGTTTTTGTAAGGACACTTTTAATCTCCCTGTTGGACACTTCAACTTGCCCGCTCGACTGTGGGTGGTACGGGGTGGTCACTTTATGATTGGAAGGCATATATTCTCTGTGCATTTTTTTCCGTTAGCCTTTCTAATCCCTTAATCATGATGTACCCCTTTATCTTTTATTTTTTTATAAATGTGGTACCAAATTTCGGAAAACAACAACAGATCTTAATCATCAACAACAACATCCACCACCCTGTAA
This sequence comes from Nicotiana attenuata, assembly GCF_001879085.1. NCBI lineage: Eukaryota > Viridiplantae > Streptophyta > Magnoliopsida > Solanales > Solanaceae > Nicotiana > Nicotiana attenuata. Next base: position 1,743 of record NW_017682708.1, on the reverse strand, counting down.
AATCCCACAAAGTGGGGTCTGGGGAGGATAGTGTGTACCAGACCTTATCCCTACCCCGATGGAGCAGAGAAGCTGTTTCCGATAGATCGGCTCAGGAAGAACAACAGATCTTATCATATTCAGAAATACGAACAATATTTTATTAACCTGGTATAAGGATGTATTCAACACACCCCACCTCAAAATCCAGAAAAACTTTGCGTTATGGACAATCAAAACGACTTATGAATAACAGGTTCTGAGTTGGCTTAAGTTGAAATATTACCAAGGCAGAATAAGGGAGCTGTCCAAACTAGCCATACAATTTATCAATGGATAGAATGCACCATCTAGCATCAACAATTGAATCTGGTTCATCTATCCGGCCCTATACATACCTAATTCAAGATACAGATTATTATCAGAATTTAAAGAACATAGCCCCTGTACAACAATCTGAATACAACTAACTTATGAATAGCCTCTATTCTCAGGCAATGTCTGGTGCCAGGCAACCAGCAGTCCAAATGACTTGCATAACCGAACAGCCTCTTCTCATGTTCCACTGGTGAATAAGGGAGCTCTCACATAACCTTTTTCATGTTCCGCTGGTGAGTAAGGGAGCTCTCACATAACCTTTTTTGTGCATTCACCCAGCAAGAGAATCTCAGAGTCCAGTGCAAAAGCTCCAGAGTGGCTTCGAGATGTGCATCACTGAAGTGTTTGTGAGATGCAATGGCATCTAATCTTTTGGCTTCTCCAATAGCCTGGCATTGGTTACGATGACACTCAAGCATGCCTTTCCACATTTTACTTAACCTACATAGAGAATCCACACAAGAGAAATTTACATTAGATAACTAATTGGTCTAGAATGAGATAAAAGTTCAGCGGAAAAATCTGAGACCGATTCGACAGTACTAGAAATAGGCACTATATCAAGATAAATCCCCAAAAGCATCCCATAGGAGATCATGCAGCTGTGTCTGATTGATGCATTTGCAACTCCAGAAGTAGGATTCAGTTTTAGCAAAAGCAAGAATCCCCTTTAGGAGTATCACAAGAAGCTAAACATTTACATTCACCCTTCACTTTCTAATAAAGACAAACTATAATGGCATTTGTGAAGGCTGAATATGTCGGTCATTGCTACCACATCCTAACAAAAAAAAGCCAAATTCTTTTATTTATATTTTTGAATGAAGTGAGTTATAACACTTACAATAAAGCTGGGAACACCAAAACCCTCCCTTATACAAGTGGTATTTCGAAAAGTAAACCTACAAAAAGACATGATTCTCTATGAAAGAAATCTTCAATACCAGTTGGAACTCATGGGGTGCACCCAAAGAAACTAGGATTAAGAAGATATTTCTCAAATGTACAAAATCATTGTCTACCCCCTCAAAGCTAGGAATAAACAAGCCAATTTGAATTGCACAAAGAGCAGTTTTAGGCAGTTACCATATGCTTGTAGCACGCCTAATAGAAGTACTTGACAAACTCATCACAAGAAATTTTTTAAAAGCTTTCATCTTTACAGGTTTCGTCCGCCCGAAGGATACTAGAAACAAGAACATCGCATTTGGATCCAAATCAATTTTTTGAAATCATTCATGGANGATCAATATACAAGACATTAGATGATGCAGTAGCTTGGAGGCATACAATGAATGTCATTCAAAAAACCTAGCAAGTCAAAATCAGAAACAGTAAATCAAAAATGTAGGCAAACCAACCAATTTTTGGAAAAGAGAATATAAT
>NW_017682707.1:0-9421 GCF_001879085.1 Nicotiana attenuata | reverse complement strand
GATATTAGCTCCCATGATCGTTGAATTTCCACGAGACTTCTTCTCGGCTGTTTTGTTGTCTTCCTCGATCTTTAGACGTATCACAAGATCTTCCAACTTCATTTCTTTGCGCTTGTGCTTAATATAGTTCTTGAAATCTCTCCAAGAATGAGGCAATTTTTCAATCATAGTAGCCACTTGAAATGCTTCATTTACGACCATACCTTCAGCAATAAGGTCGTGAAAAACAAGTTGAAGCTCCTGAACTTGGGTTCCCGCAGTTTTGCTGTCTATCATTTTATAGTCTAGAAACTTGGCAACCACGAACTTCTTCAAGCATGCATCTTCTGTCTTGTACTTCTTCTCAAGTGCGTCCCATGATTCTTTCAAAGTATTCATTGCACTGTACACATTGTACAAGTCATCTTCTAAAGCACTTAAAATATAGCCTTTGCAAAGAAAATCTGCCTGCTTCCACGCCACAACAACCATAAACTTTTCATTGTCTGGTATGTCCGCAGCAGGCACTGGAGGCTCATCACTAGTGAATTTCTGCATACCAAGTGTGGTAAGCCAGAAGAACACCCTTTGCTGCCATCCTTTGAAGTTGGTTCCAGAAAATTTCCCCGATTTCTCAGCCGGAGGAACAACAGTGCGGCTTGACGAGGCTATCGTCATTGCACCAACAGTCGCAGAAGGATTTCCATTTTCATTTGCCATTTCTTACGGTCAACAACAGAAGAAATCAATTAATGGCAAAACCAAAACAGTAAATAATACTGTAATCAATAAGCAGTACGTAATAAAAACAGCTAAGGTTTTTATATATTGTTTTACAGAAGAACCTCTTGCATACCATTTTAAATTGTGTACCATCTCAATTAAAAGCATAAGTTGCTAGAAAAGTATATTTTTCGTTACAAAACTACTACGCTTCGGTCTAAAACAAGTTGGGTTCGGTTTTACGAATCTAAACCGACCATAATTTTCCACTTAAATTAATCTCAAGCCAATACGTAAAAGCTGAGAAGTCAAATGGATCAGTGGCCGAAAATTTCATCTAGAAACTAGGTGTCTGGAACCTAAATTGCCGGTAAAAATGGCTAAAGGAGTAAAGAAGGCTGCAGTTGAGGACCTGTCTGCAATGAGTCTTGATTTTTTTAATTGAAGTTATAGGTCGCCGGTACAAAAGGCGACTACTGTTAAATAGACAGACAAATAAAACAGAAGAGTTTAGTAATTTAGTTCACTTTTCAACCCATTTAGAAAAGTTTAATAGTGAATCCGGCTGGTTAATTTTGTAAAGTCTAATTCAAAGTATAAGCAGGCCCAGACGTTCCTTCACATACAATATGTAACGACCCGACCGATCGTTTTGAGCCCTAGCGCGCCGTTCAGTAGTTTGAGGCCATGAGCAGCTTCAATTCAGGCATTATGACCTGTAGCATGGTCGGAATTAAATTTCGGGAAGTTCGGAGTTGACTTGGAGAGGAAATTCTCATTTCAGAAGTTTTAAGTTGAAAGAATTAGCTAAGATTGGATTTTTGAGTAAACGACCTCGGAATCAGGATTCGAAGGTTCCGTCAGGTTCGTATAATTATTTCGGACTTGGGCGTATGTTCGGGTCGGATTTTGGATGACCCGGGAGCATTTTGGCGCCTATTGTGGAAGTTAGCATTTTGGAAGAAATTTTATAAGTTTGGGTTGAAGTGCATTTTAGTGTTATCGATGTCCCAGTGAGATTTTGAGTCAGGGAGTAGCTCCGTATGGTGATTCTGGAGTTGGGAGTGCGATCAGAAGTGAATTCTGAGGTCTGTGGGTCATTTTGGAGTCATTTGGATAAAGATAGAAATTTGAAGGTTTTTGAGAAGTTCAACCGGAAGTGGACTTTTTGATATCGGGGTTGGAATCCGATTTCGGAAGTTGGAGTTGGTCCTTGATGTCAAATATGACTAGCGTGCAAAATTTGGAGTCAATCGGACGTGATTTGATAGGTTTAAGCATCGAAAGTAGAAGTTTGAAATTCTAAAGTTCATAAAGCTTAGATTGGAGGCCGATTCGTGATTTTAGCTTTGTTTGATATGATTTGAGGCCTCGAGCAAGTCCATAATGTGTTTTGGGACTGGTTGGTATGATTGGATGGGGTCCCGGGGGGCCTCGGGTGGATTCCGGATGGTTAACGGATCAAAAATGAAATTTTGAGAAGTGCTGAAGTTGCGGCTTCTGTCATAACCGCACCTGCGGTTGGTGGACTGCAGGTGCGAGACCGCAGATGCGGTCCTACCATCGTAGAAGCGGCCCAGGCCAGGCCAGGCCAGGAACCGAAGAAGCGGCTCCGCAGATGCGGCCTCGAGACTGCAGAAGCGGTCCCAGCTCTTTTGGCCCATTTCGCAGATGCGGTCCATTTCTCGCAGATGCGGTCCTCTGACCGCAGATGCGAAAATGCTGGAGGCAGTGAGGTTCTTTTAAAATCGGGGGTTGGGTTCATTTCAACCCTATTTTCTTCCATTGGAGCCGATTTGGAGCAACTTTGAGGTGCCATTTTCACCATCAAGCATGAGGTAAGTAATTCATGTTAGTTTTGAGTTAAATACATGATTATATACGGATTTGGACATGGAAATTTGTAGAAAACTTGGGGTTTGAGGGGAAACATAGAAATTGATATTCTTAGAATTTGACCACGATTTTGGGTATGGAATTAAGAGAAAATCATATATTTGAGTTCATGGAGTCATGGGTAAGCTTAATCTTCAAAAAAATTCAGAATCCTGGCACGTGGGCCCGAGGGCAGTTTTTGTTAACTTTTCGATCGGGGTTAGGAATTGTTATAATTGGATTGTAATGAGTAATTGAGCATATATTAATGGATTTATATAATTATTGGCTAGCATTGGAGTATTTAACATCGATTCGAGTCTTCGGAAGGGCGGGGAATGCCGGTTATGGATCTTCGGAGCGAGGTGAGTCTCCTTTCTAACCTTGTAAGAGGGAATTATCCCCATATGTGAATTAACTGGTTATGTGCTCCTATTTGTGGGGGCTAAGAACGCACGAGGTGACGAGAGTCCGTGCGTAGCTACTATTATGTTATTGTCCGGGTAGTCTAGGATCCAAAGGCATGCTGTACTTGGAATATTTGTAATGTTATTGGCAGTTTGAATTGCTTAAATCCTATCAAATTGGTAAATGAATTTCTAAAAGGATTAAACTCCATTTTTCTTAAATCGTTAAAAGAGAATTGGCTTTTATTTGGATAAATGTTCCCCGATAAATTCTTAATTGGCTGTTTGAGCATGTATTTCTATGTGTACCTGCGTCGTATGTATGATTCGCGAGCAGGGTGATTGTTTATTTAAGTTTGACCGCGTCGCACGTATGATTCGCGAGCGGGGTAATAGATGCATCTGTGGTTCATGCCATTCGACCCTCGGCAGTGCACAATTTACATTTATGTTGGATCGGGCCGTACGACCTCGGCATGAGTTGCGCATGCTTGTATTGCTTGCTTTGATATTTGTTGATACTAATATCTGCTCTCCCGACTTGAGATAATTGTTGATTAATGGATTATGAATCCGGAGACTTTTAATAAAGAGGAAATTTTTACCCGTTTAGTAATTTACTTGAATCTACTGTTGTTCTTAATAAATCCGTGAGTCATCGCGTTAATAATATTGTTACTGGACCATTAGTAAGTGTCGAAGTTGCTATCTCGTCTCTACCTCTTCGAGATTAGGCGGGATACTTACTGAGTACACGTTGTTTTGTACTCATACTACACTTCTGTGCATTTTTGTTGCACAGGCACATGTACTCCTAGTGGCCTACTGGGCGTAGCAGCATGGATGAAACTGGGACTAGGTGAGCTGCATTACTCGAGGCGGCCCGCAACTAGTATAGCCGCTCTCGGTATATTGTATCTACTTTCTGTCCATTGTATTTCGGACAGATGTTGTATTGTATTGTTTCTTAGAAATAGCTCATGCACTTGTGACACCGGGTTCTAGGGATGTCTATGGTTTTATTCACAAACTTTAAAAAGTTATTAAATGTTTCATTATTTTTTTTCAGTGGAATTTATTATGTATTGTTTAAACGCATAAAAGAAGTGATTTTGGAAATATTTAAACAAGAATATAATTAGGTATTTTGGTTGGCTTGCCTGACAGCGGTGTCCGGCGCCATCACGACCCTTAGTGGATTTTGGGTCGTGACAACATGGTATCAGAGCACTAGGTTCCTAGGATCTCATGAGTCATGAGCAAGTCTAGTAGAGTCTCGCGGATCGGTACGGAGACGTCTGTACGTATCCTCGGGAGGCTGTAGGACTGTTAGGAGTACTTCCCTTCTTGATTCCTCATTGTGTGATTTGATCCATGGAGGCTTATGCCTTTAATTTCTTCATATTCCATCTTGTGCGACGCGAACCGCTTCTTATAAATCGAGAATTGAAGAATTGTTATTGTACTACCGATGCAGTGTGGGGTGTTTCTCCCTGTATAGTTGTCTGAGCTATTATCGTCGCCTTATGGAAGGATATTATGTCGTTTCAGCTCAGTAGCATTACTTTTGAGAGCTCTGAGGCTAGGCACAAGTTTCCATGATGCTATAAACTATTGTTCCGCAGTATTGATATGATGGTAGGACATTTGCCTACGTGTCGGGGCAGTGAATGACTTGAAGGGAGGTTTGCTCAGTGCATAATCTAGAGATTCAGTATTTTATTCCCGGCAGGGGAAAGGCAATCAGACAGATGTGGGCTGGTGGAGTAATGAGACTTGGTATTTGCGAGCGTGGTGGAGCTTTCTTCTATGATGGGGTGTCATTGTCCTAACTGAACGTACTAAGTATGCCGGTGTTATGATCTTCTACAATTCGCCTTTGGGGCAAGCTATTGTGAAATAGTATTGAAAATGCGGCTGTCAGATATCGCAGGGTGTGGTAGTTCAGGGTTGAATCAGTGTTTCTAATGTCGACGATATGAGGAAGATGATCTTCCGAAAGGTGTACAATTAGCAGCAATTGTGGGTTCAAGTGCCACGAAGATAGATTTTATTCAAGGCAACAACTGAGCAGCAAAGGATGAGAAGGGGCATGTGGGGAGTGTCAGGCGGTAGTTAAAATCTCTAGAAGGCCAGGTATAAGAAGCAAAGGTCGAGTAGTCGACTAAAGAGGGTGAGTTTCGCCAAAGTGGGAGAGTTTGGAGTGATTTGGGAATTTTAGTGATTGGTGATTTGGGCCTACAGATTAATTTCGAGTATGGGCTATTAGGCGGCAGGAGATTTTGATATAACGGAAAGAGGCTGCTAGAAATGGAGAAGGATACAACCTAACTTTGAATAGGAAGGTGTTGCCCCGCATTTAATTGATGTCCACGAGGGGTGAATGGGCTCGTGCAGCTAGAGAGTGAGCTTGGACTCAGGATAGGTCATTAATGTCATGGTGATTGCACCCCGTGTAGTAGCGTTGGAAGACGTCGACACGTAGATTCCACAGGCGGGATATCTCCAGTGAGCAGGATGGCGGTCGCATGGTTGGCAAAGCTCCTGCAAAGGGTTCGATTGGCTATACAGCAAAGAGATCAGTCGTGTGAACGTGGTTGATGATTCAGAGTAACAAGAGGGTTTTACAGAAAGATACCGAGAATTTTGGCGGCTGATTGCGCAAGGTTATGTCAACAAGAGATAAAGGATCCTGATAAATTCCAGAATTTGTGTGGTAATGGCTTCAAGCTAAGTGGGAGAGTCCCACCGCCTATGATTAAGGATTGCCGATTAATTACTTGCGAGGTTTCTGATTATTAGCATATTGATGGGTTATTTCAGCTACGGGAAAAGAACATAAGTGGTAATTCGAGCAAAGGAATTGTTAGAGGCGTGCTAAGGTTGGCCTTATTGGCCATGTTCAGACTTGGGGAAGGATTCAGGATTTATGCCTTGTATAGCTGTGGGTTTCAAGGGAAGTGATTCTGCCAAGTGCTTCGCCGAGAGAGTATTCATATGCTACAAGATTTATGGAATTGATTATATTCGGGGTCGGGTCAGAGCGGGTGGCTCTCAGCAACGGTCCTAGTGGATTCAAAGGGCAAAGCGTAGTGCCTAGTGATTTCGAGCCTAAACGTACGGTTAAGAATCAAGCTTGGTAGCAGCTTATGAGAAGGGGTACAGGATGTTCTATGATGTTTTAACTCGCAGTGTAGCATTTGGGAGGTATGAAATGGTTTGTGGGATTTGAGACAACATGGTCTCGTGATTCAAGGTCACTCGGTATGAGTGCGGATGGAGTGTGTCATGTGTTGAATGGAGTTATTATTATTTCTAAGGCAATCAAGGATAAATTGGAAGAAGATAGATTGATTAGCCATAGTTGAATTGGCATATTGGTGGCAGTGATCAGTTCCTTCAGCGCGATTGAGTTATGCAAGTGAATTGTGGCGGTGCGTGTGAGGCTGGTCGGCCGCCGTAATTGATGTTATTCAGAAGTATTCCACTGCTATGGCCTACTATGCGTAGGCAGACTCCGGAAGGGCTGTGGTAGCTTAGACCACTACTCAGAGATTTGCATACTCTACGGTTATGAGGATTCACCTGTGTGTTGCTATGGTTCTCCTGAAGTGAGATAAGTGAAGGGTTTTATAGGATGAAGTGTTGATCCATTTGTAGTTACGGATCTATGATGAAAGATCGTGTTCTATCGTATGATGGCATGTTGGGTGCAGCGAGTGGTATGGAACTCGAAGAGAGGATCAAGGTTGAAGTTCGGTGATGACAAGGATGTCACGAGCTCGGATGAGCAGGAAAGTAGTTTCGATGTTTAAAGTAAGTTGGTATTGTTTTCAGCGTCACCTGAGATCGTTGTTTGTGAAGGAGGCTTTGCATCCTGGTTATGGATTCTTAATCGCTTTTCAGCGTTAGTGCGGTCGGTGGCATGGATATACAGACTTGTTATCTGTTATGAAAGGTCGTGGGGGCATGTTCCACTGGAAGATTTTACAAGCGTGGCATGTAGTCACTTGATTGGTTGAAGAGTTAAATCAGGTATGACGATTGTGGTGATATCGTTGATTTGGGAATCGATGCTTGGAGGGCATTTGATTTATTGAGCTGTGTACTGTGGATGATTACTCTAGTTTTGATGGTTGTTCTTATGTGTTATGAGCGAAAGAGGAGTTATTATGGACCTTTGAAAGGTTATTAGCCTAGCTCAGTGCGGTCAGAATCAGCTTGAGGTCTGTGGATGGATTCAAAGGTGAACATGGGCTCTATATCAGGCCAAATGGGTTCATTTCAATAATGCGCTCCTTATGGAGGTGTAGTCAGGGTGTCATTTCATCGTCAGGTATTTCATGTATGATACATTATGCCGTGTGAGTTGTGAGACGACTTGGGAAATTGCTTATGTGATGAGGTTCCGCGTAGAGATAATGTTATATGAGCAAAATGGCTCTTGAGATCCAAATTGTATATCGCACCTCAGTTTTGTTTGAGTTCGTAGCTTATGGCACCATATGTCTCCCCAGGGATGGTATTATGCACTTGACGTGCTTGTGACCGATATTTGGTATCTTGTTGTAATGAGCAGCATAGCTCGGAGTGTACCTCCTTACATGAATTTTATGTGTGGAACGGTAGCACGCCGCCATGGGTATGTTGTTTGGATCGGGTCGCACGCCGCAACAGTATGATATTGAGTACAGTTCCTTGTATCTGTTTTATGTGTTTTGTGTCCTCCTTTCCTGAGAGGAACTTATATTAGTTGTTTGCCCGCGTCACATGCATGATTCGCGAGCGGGGTGTCTGTTTTATTATGCTGACCGCGTCGCATGTATGATTCGCGAGCGGGGTAATTGGATTTCCTTTTCGGAGTTCATTTACCTTTTGTATCGCGTTCGAATTAGTAGCCTATTGGCACGTTGGGGCATCATATGAGACTTTTGACCACGTCCGGGGTGGCTTATTGCCTGAGCAGTTCGTACTGGGTGAGACGAGATCATTGGACTTAGGATCAGTGCAATCTGAGTATGTGAAGTATATTAAAGAGCAAAGGCCATTATTTGGCTCAGAAAGAGGTGATGGTTCTTGGCAGGTATAGACCCTATGAATCGTTGATTCGGCAGTTGGTTATGAATTCCTACACATCTTTTCTGTCGTGGCAGTATTGTAAGGGTTAGAGCAGGACCCAGGTAAGTCACGAGGTACAATGGGCATCGAATTTGTGGAATTTCGATTTGTTCGACCAGAGAATGCTATTGTGGTCCTGTAAGTAAAGTGGTGCAAGGTGTGGATTCAGCTAAGGTATGCAGTCATGTTTTGGTGCTGCGTATAGTTATTGATACAGTGAGCGTATGATTGGAACAGGCCCGGCAGAGAATTTCGGGTGATGAAATTGGGCTCCAAGGCTTATTTGCCTAAATGAAAGAGGTTATCTTTAGATTTGATCGAGCTAATGTGCCCAATTGAGTTGTGAAAGCACGGGTAGGTGCACGAGGTATTAAGCAGTGATTCCAGATAACCCCAGCACAGTTCCTAGCACGTTGGAGGACGAACGTATGTTTAAGTGGGAGAGGATGTAACGACCCGACCGGTCGTTTTGAGCCCTAGCGCGCAGTTCAGCAGTTCGAGGCCATGAGCAGCTTCAATTCAGGCATTATGACTTGTACGCGTGGTCGGAATTAAATTTTGGGAAGTTCGGAGTTGACTTAGAGAGGAAATTCTCATTTCAGAAGCTTTAAATTGAAAGAATTAGCTAAGATCCAATTTTTGAGTAAATAACCTCGGAATCAGGATTCAAAGGTTCCAGCAGGTTCGTATAATGATTTCAGACTTGGGCGTATGTCCGGGTCAGATTTTGGATGACCCGGGACTGTTTTGGCACCTATTGTGGAAGTTAGTATTTTGGAAGAAATTTTATAAGTTTGGGTTGAAGTGCATTTTAGTGTTATCGATGTCCGTTTGAGATTCCGAGTCATTGAATAGCTCGGTATGGTGATTCTGGAGTTGGGAGCGCGATCGGAAGTGAATTCGGAGGTCCGTGGGTCATTTTGGAGTCATTTGGCTAAAGATAGAAATTTGAAGATTTTTGAGAAGTTCGACCGGAAGTGGACTTTTTGATATCGGGGTCGGAATCCGATTTCGGAAGTTGGAGTAGGTCCGTGATGTCAAATATGACTTTTGTGCAAAATTTAAAGTTAATCGAACGTGATTTGATAGGTTTAAACATCGAAAGTAGAAGTTTGAAATTCTAAAGTTCATAAAGCTTAGATTGGAGGTTGATTCATGGTTTTAGCGTTGTTTGATATGATTTGAGGCCTCGAGTAAGTCCGTAATGTGTTTTGGGACTGGTTGGTATTGATTGGATGGGGTCCCGGGGGGGGCCTCGGGTGGATTCCGGATGGTTAACGGATCGAAAATGAAATTTTGAGAAGTGCTGAAGCTGCTGC
>NW_017682706.1:6466-9421 GCF_001879085.1 Nicotiana attenuata | reverse complement strand
AAATGGACCACTCTTTTTGTCACTATTTCGATCTTTGAGTCTCTTCAAAATGGACCTAATATACCCAAACTTTACTTTCTTGATTTGGGTGTTTGGTTTTGAACTCTGTTTTTGAATCTTTATTGCAGTTTCAAGTAGCAAAGTAGCAGTTCTTCCGTTTCGGGGGCTCTTCTCCGGCGCCGGCGACAGTACATTGAAAGGGGATTTTTTTTTTACGTCCGGTGAGTCATGAAAGGATGAATGTTTGAATTTTAATTTTATTTTTATTTTTTATTTTTTGATTTTAATTAATTTTAATCTACCATGTGACATGACATCTAAACATTGTTATTTTTTGACGTGGCAGCCAACGTGAAGGAGATTGTATTACACGCACTGCAACCTCCTGTCATAAGCGTTTATTATTCACGATTTGAAGGAATGTAAGTGTTCAATTGGTAAATTATTAAGTTTGGGGACCGGCATGACAAAGTGGCACAAGTATAGATGCCATTTAGGCTATTCTGCCTTTAGAAAATAATGCAACAATATAGAAAAGAGGGGAGAAGATTTCAGATTTTCCATGTCTAATTTCATATCTAAAAAATGAGGCCAAGCCTCTAAATTTATAGACAAAGGAAGGGTGATATGGAGAGGTGCAATCTAAAAGGTGCCTCTTCCATTTCCCATTCACACCCCTTAATAAAAACGCAACAATTATTTCCGAAATAAAATTTGAAATTATATTTACTCCATATTTGATCATGAGTATTAGAAAATATTGGTATAAGGTTTATACCAAGAAATGATAGTATTAGCTATTAGTACTATAATATGAGACAACTAATCCAATAGAATATATCTCAGTCCTCAAAATATCATTGGCTATTCTCCAATTAAACCAAACCACCCCTTAAGTGTTTCTAGAGAGCATGTTAATTCAGTAGCATTACTTTATAATAATAACAGTTACTAATTATTGTTATATATTCAATAATGAGTACCTAATGAATTAATATTATTTTCTTATACCACACTTTCTCTTGGTATAGTTGTTTGGGAAAGAAAATATTAAATGGTTGTCGACCTAATTTTAAAAGAGCACATGTATCGTGTCTGGTATAACTTTCCTAGTGAGGAAAGAAAACTCGCTCTCCACGTACTTAAGAATGTCATCTTAGCCATGACATGAGAGTAAAGCGATTTCCTTTTATTAGTGTGAAAAGAATTTTTTTTTCAAAAGCAAAGGGAAATATAGACTTCTTCATTCAACTACTCATATATATTTTATTGTCATCATAAAGATAAGTGTGGTGAGTTTAAAAACACCTAGTAAATCTCATCGAGCTCCCTTTAAAAGGTGAGATAAGTATTTAAAAAAAACATGTTCTTTAATATTAAAATTATATTTCTAATGTAAATCAGTAAATTTCCAAAATAGTAATTAACACGTCATAAATTATTTGATAATTATTTTTTTGGAATCTAATGTTGTCTGTATAATTTTAATATTTTGGATAATTATTTCTCCATGTATATATCATGATATCCGATCATCCTCCTATATATTTTTAGGCATTGAACTTGTACGTCCAAACACTTTCACATAGCATATCATAAAATGTATATCCATAATCATGTATTAGTTATACCTTTCAAAATGTTCGTAATCATGTGCTATCTTCAAATAAATAGTTCGTAAACATGGATTTATTGAAAGCATATCATTTAAGATAGCACTACAATGCAGGTATACATAAAATGTATACCACATAGGAAACCTTTTTACCCTATATGTTTAAGGTTTGAGTAAATTACACTTAGTATACCAAATTACCAATCCTATACCATACTAATTAATGGGCTGTTTTTACTCCTTAATTAAAGGTATCCATATCTAATTAATGGGCAGTTTCTACTCCTTAGTTAAAGATATCCATATATCTCACATTTCTCTCTCCTTACCCCTCACCCCCTCACCCTCGTTTTTACCCATACCCCACATTCTTTTTACCATTTTTCCTCTTCTGTAACCAAACAAAATTCCCTCTTCTGGAAAAGTCAAAAATGAGAAATTATTGATAAAGAGACTAATATGAAAAGCTGCCGACAACTTCTCCAAACGACTTAGAAAGATTTCTTCGTTATCAAAAAAAAGAATATAGCGATGGAGGAGAACTCAATATTTACCGTTAAAGCAATATCTATGGTTTTCAGGATGGCAGGTGGATTTCCTCGCAATTATCAGCGTGTTCAAGTAAGTGGAATGTAGAAAGATTAAGTACCGGGCGTTCTAAATTTATTGAGCACCAACTTCTTTTCACAAACATGTAGTTTTATTTTTGTTCAAAACAGAAGCTTGCTCACAACAACAACAGCAACGACGAGGAGCGAGCAACTAGATCCACACCCAGTTCAAATTTGCAAGCACACGAAGACTCCAAATAAAAATCATGATCCGAACAAAAATCATTGGAGAAGCAAAAAATGAAATTAGAAACAAAAGAGTTATAAAAAATGTAATTGTAGTGTAATTGTAAATTTAGTGTAATGGATATGATCTGTTGAAGCCCTCACCTAGTTTTACTGTTTGTAGTGTAATTGTAGTTAGTTTGTAGTTTATGTAGAACATTCCAAGATTAATTGTAGTCTAAAATGTAGACATGATTGTGGATGATGTGTTTCCTGTTTGCCCTGTAACTGTAGGTAAATTGTAGTTATTCTTATATTAGGTACTTAAACTGTAGGTAATTTGTACATTCACTGTAGGTAAACTGTAGGTAAATTTGTTTGAATTGTAGAACTGGTTTTATACATAATTGTAGAGTTTTTGTAGTTAATAGTAGTTATAATGTAGGATTCATGTACCGCTTCACACCATCTATCACAGTATGGATATGATCTGTTGAAGCCCTCACCTAGAATTACATAACAAACAGCAATAAAAATATTTACAATCATAAAATAGTTTATCTA
>NW_017682706.1:0-2926 GCF_001879085.1 Nicotiana attenuata | reverse complement strand
AGGACTCACGGTCATGCTAGACACCAATGTATAGATACTCGTCACCATGCCTATACATCGTACTCGACAATTATCAAGTAGCAAATAAGACTCAACTCCTATTCCCTCAAGCTAAGGTTAGACCAAACACTTACCTCAACTTCCACGGCCAAATCAATCCACCACAACCGCTTTCCCTCTCGAATTCGGCTCCAATTCAATCAAATCTATACAATAATGACTTCATAGTATCAATATATGCTAAACAAATCAAACCCAATGCCTAATTATAGATTTCCAAGCTTTCTTCCAAAAATCCCAAAAATTGCCCCCGGGCTCGCTTGGTCAAAACACGAGGTTTGGACCAAATTCATATCACCCATTCACCCACAAGCCCGAATATATAATTTGTTCTCAAATTCGACCCCAAAACGAGGTCTAAATCAAGAAAAATCAAAATGCCCTAATTCTACCCAAATACCCAATTTTCTACCTTTAATTCCATGTTTTAAGCTTAGGATTTCAAATGATATTGAAGGAAATGGAAGGAAATAAGCTAAGAATTACAAACCCAAGAGGTCTTCATGAAGAATTGCTTCTATGGACGCCTAAGAGCTTGGAGAAGAAAGGTTTTTGTGAAAATTTGGTGAAGTCCCGTAATAACACTGTTCTGGAAATTAAAATATAACTGGGCGAAATTTGCTCTATGCGATCGCGAAGAAGGTCATGCGATCGCATAGGGATAGGAAGGTTGGCTATTGCGATCACAGAAAGGCCACTGCAATCGCATAGAAGAAATAGGTCGGGCATCGCGATCGCGAACAGAACCATGCGACCGCGTAAAGGAAAATAAAGGGCTTCTCAACTTGACACTATGCGATCGCGGGAGGATGTATGCGATCGCATTGAATGAGTTATGGCTAAGCTACGCGATCACGGATGTATCTATGCGATCGCATAGACCAAAATATCAGACACCAGAACTGCTACTTTCTGCAATTTTTTTCTAAGTCTAAACCATCCTGAAACACATCCGAAACACACCCGAACCCTCGGGGCTCCTAACCAAACACATGCACTAACTCGACAACATCATACGAACTTAACCGTGCGATCAAATCGCCAAAATAGCATCAGAAACAATGGATCAAACCTCAAAATCAAGAGTTTTTCTTCAAACTTCATTAACTTTCAAATTTAGAACTTTAAGTCCGAAACACGTCAAACGACGTCCGATTCCAACCAAACTTTACAGAAACATCTTAAGCCACATGTAAGACCTGTACCGGGCACCGGAACCAAAATACGGGCCCGATACCAACACGTTCCAATCAAATATCATTTCAATTGTCCTTAACAATTTCAGAAAAATAATTTCTTTTAAAAGTTCATTTCTCGGGCTCGGGACCTCGGAATTCGATTCCGGACATACGCCCAAGTCCCATATTTTTCTACGGACCCCCGTGACCGTCAAATCACGGGTCCGGGTCCGTTTATCCAAAATGTTGACCAGAGTCAAATTTACTCATTTTAATATCAATTTTTTTTGCATTTAACACAGAATTTCATATTTAAGCTTTCCGGCTACGTGCCCGGACTGCGCACGCAAATCGAGGCGACTACAAATGAGGTTTTCAAGGCCTCGGAAGCACGGAATGAGTAAGAAAATTGGTGATGACCCTTTGGGTCGTCCCATTCTCCACCTCTAAAACAACTGTTCGTCCTCGAAAGGACAAAAGAAAGAAGTACCTGAGTCGGGGAATAGATGGGGATAACGGCTCCGCATATCGGACTCGGGCTCCCTGGTCGATGCCTTAGGAGGCTGACCTCTCCACTGAACATGAACCGAAGGGAAACTCTTGGATCTCAACTGACGAACCTGCCGGTCTAGAATAGCTACCGGCTCCTCCTCATAAGATAAGTCCTTGTCCAACTGGACAGTGCTGAAATCTAACACGTGGGCTGGATCGCCGTGATACTTCCGAAGCATGGATACATGAAAAAAATTGGATGCACGGCTGATAAGCTAGGCGGCAATGCAAGTCTATAAGCCACCTCTCCCACTCGGTCAAGAATATCAAATGGACCAATGAACCTAGGGCTAAGCTTGACCTTCTTTCCAAATCTCATCACGCCTTTCATAGGCGACACTCGGAGCAATACCCGCTCACCAACCATAAAAGCCACATCTCGAACCTTGCGGTCTGCATAGCTCTTTTGCCTGGACTGCGCTGAACGAAGCCTATCCTGAATAATCCTGACCTTGTTCAAGGCCTCTTGAACCATATCCGTACCCAACAACCGAGCCTCTCCTGGCTCAAACCATCCCACCGGAGATCGACACCGCCTACCATAATAAGCCTCATAAGGAGCCATCTAGATACTCGACTGGTAGCTGTTGTTGTAGGCAAACTCTGCTAAAGGCAAGAACTGATCCCATGAACCTCCAAAGTCAATAACACAAGCCCGGAGCATATCCTCCAATATCTGAATAGTCCGCTCGGACTGCCCGTCCGTCTGAGGATGAAATGCGGTACTCAACTCCACCTGGGTGCCTAACTCTCGCTAAACTGCTCTCCAGAAATGCGAGATAAACTGCGTGCCCCGGTCCGAAATGATAGATATCGGCACACCATGAAGGCGAACAATCTCCCGGATATAGATCTCAGCTAACCTCTCGGATGAATAGGAGACTGCCACAGGAATGAAATGCGCTGACTTGGTCAGCCTATCAACAATGACCCAAACTGCATCGAACTTCTTCCGGGTCTGCGGGAGTCCAACAACGAAATCCATAGTGATCCGCTCCCACTTTCACTCGGGAAGCTCAATCCTCTGAAACCATCCACCAGTCCTCTGATGCTCATACTTAACTTGCTGACAATTCAAACATCGAGCCACATATGCAACAACATCCTTCTTCATTCTAGGCCACCAACAATGCTGC
>NW_017682705.1:5105-9422 GCF_001879085.1 Nicotiana attenuata | reverse complement strand
TCTTCAACAATATTTGCTCCCATTATTGTTGAGTTTCCACGGCCTCTCTTTTCAGCAGCTTTGTTGTCCTCTTCGATTCTCAACCGAACAATGAGATCTTCAAGGGACATCTCCTTGCGTTTGTGTTTCAAGTAGTTTTTGAAGTCCTTCCACAAAGGAGGCAACTTCTCAATCATCGCTGCTACTTGAAATGCTTCATTGATAACAAGACCTTCAATGAAATTTCTATTAGTAAAAATACCAAGATTACTACTTTCAACATCAATATTAATTTGAGTTATACCTTCAGCAAGGAGATCGTGAATAATCACTTGCAATTCCTGGACTTGGGTAATAACAGACTTGCTATCTACCATTTTGTAGTCCAAAAACTTTGCAGCAACAAACTTTTTCAACCCGGCATCTTCGGTTTTGTATTTCTTTTCAAGCGCAGTCCACAGTTCCTTTGACGTTTCCACGCCACTGTAGACGTTATACAAAGCATCCTCCAGCCCGCTTAGAATATAATTCTTGCACAAAAAATCTGAATGCTTCTACGCCTCAATCACGAGAAAGCGTTCAGTTTCTGGAGTTTCGTCGGACAGCACAGGAACATCTTCCTTGATGAACTTCTGGAGACTTAGAGTAGTCAAATAGAAGAACATCTTTTGCTGCTAGCGCTTGAAATCAATCCCGGAAAATTTTCCGGGTTTCTCCGCCGGTGCCAATGCTGCCGGTGTCGTTCGACTTGTTGAGGCATTGGCAGTCACCATTGGAACAGCTTGGTTCTCATTTTCATTAGTCATTTCTGTAAAAGAATGACACAAACGTTAAAATCACGTAGATTTTAATAGAGTACAAAACCACAAAGGTTTTACTCTTCCAGAAACAGTAAGTACAAATGCAGAAATCAAATTAAATTCCTTAAGCTTGTTAATAGACTGTATTTGTAAAATAATTCTGGAAATATAAATGAGTATAAACAGAAATGAACATAAACAGAAATGACATAAAACCAATTCGAATTGAAGAGGGTAGTTACTTTTCTGTTACCAAAACAGAAAAACGGATTGGATTTAATATTAATATTTTGTTATTAAAACAAATATTTAATAACATTTCTGTTAATATTTTACTATTAACAAATAAATTTGGTCCAAAAAGTTAATCAATCAATCGATCATTTGACCAAATCCGAAGCCGAAGCCGAGCGAGCGACGACGACGGCGCGAGGCTTGCCTTCTTCTCAACTCTTTAAGAGCTAGAAGAAGAGCAATTGCTTATATACCCATAAAAAACCTCTTCCTCTTCCAATACGGGACAATGCCCATTTGCCAAGGGGGGAACTTAAAATTTCACTCAAAAATTTTATTTCCCTTCATTTCTCATTCACCCTCTTTTAAGTATTTAATATATTAATTAAACACATCCAAAACCCAACAGGTGCCACTTGAATTACGAATATATATGTGAACAGAATTTTATAGCGAGACTGGAAAACAACATGTCCTCAATTATAAGCTTAATGTTACGTTAGATTCTTTTCTTTTCCATAACAAAATTAATTAGGAATCTGAATATATTCAATTATTCTTAACACGTCATGATTCTTCCAGCCATCATTTTGTTGCCGTCAACAATTCGGCAGATGCTTTTGTCTTTCACTTCATCTTAAATTGACAACGGGCAGAATTAATTAAAAAAAATCATCAAGATGTTAGTTGCACCTATTTTTTCTAAAGTCCAAGTCTAAACAGAGACTAGCGGTAGGGGACGCTCCAAATATGAAATCAAATATTTCTATTTAAAAGATCAATAATTAAGGAGAGGAATCCATCTAATATTTCTAAATTAAACTGAATATATAGAAGTGAACTATCAACTATTTATCGGAATCGCGGAAAGGGGCTTTATTTATATTTGATAAGTAAGATTATAACTTGATTGTTTGGACGTACGCAAATAATCGGTAGCATGAGGCGGACATTTAAATCTTTTTGCTTTTAGTCACATATTACAACACGTATACTAAAGCAATTAGCTTCTTTAATTCGTTACTAAAGTATATATTAAACAGAGAGTGCCTCCCAAGTCAAGGGAACTTTATTCTTCGATAGGACATAAAATGGACTTCCAAGGTGTGGAGAACAGACACGTTACTTGTCTACTAGTCCATGATAAGGTTTCAGTTTTTTTGTTGTGTTCCATCTTTAATTTTGATGTTTCTAAAATATACTGATCACTTTCATTCTGGAAATTCCTTATTTATGCACCAAAAGGGCATCATACATCTGGTCACACCAAAAAGGATGGACATGCATAAAACTCTTCTGTCGTATTTTCCAGTACTTGTGTGAATGGTACTATAATCATTTATCATTTAACTAGTATCTATAGACGTGTGTTGCCACGTCGTCTATAGAATATTGTCATTTAGTAGAAACTTTGTGTAAAAAATAGTAATATTTTTAACCGCATTAATATTCAGAACATATTTGTATTGGGAAAAAACTGAATTTAAATATTGAAGATGGCGTGTCATGACACGTGGACCGGTCAAATAATGAAAGCGTGGTAATCAGTTAGAAGGCACGAGCAACAACAGATGCAGGAGAGAAGATACTTAAAGGCACGAGCTATTATTCAAATGAAACGAGACTCGTACCTGTTCGAGTCATTTAAAGCTCGAAGATCAGAAGGAATTGAAGACATGAATCTGATAGCGAAAAAGAGTCCAAATTCAACATTAAATGCCAAATACGTTAGAGAATTTGTATTTAATAGGAATGATTGAGTAACATTTCTTTTAATGTCATTTATTGCTCGTAATTGCCTCATTAAGACAAAGGCATTACACTTTCTCTTAGAATTAACTATAAAAGGACAAAGTCACAACATCTGTAGGACACGAAAAAATATTACTGGAATAAACTTTGTTCTTTTTGCTTTCTGATTATATTATTCAAAATCTCTTTCTTATATACTTTTTCGATTATCAGTAACCCGAGTTCTTCTAAATTCAAGCTTTGACCTAAAATCTAATTTTTGGTTAAACAAATTGGTTTCGTTACCGGGAATCTGATAATCAAGCATATCTCAACCTAATTTTCTTGATTGCATCAATCATGTCGAACAACAATGACAACACTTAAGGAAACCCAGAAATTCAGACAATCCAACAACTTCAGGGAGATTCCCCACGAGGCTCTCCACAAGGTTCTCCACGAGGCTCCCCACGACGGTCTCGTGAAGGCACTCCTGATGGATCTCACACAGATGGACAGGCTCAATTCGAAAATGTTGAAACCATGAATGAGGCTCTGCAAAAACTTATTGCCTCTTAAGTCAATAACGCTCTTCAAGCTTTTGTTAGCCAATTACCTGCTGTTCCACCCACATCTACTCCAAACAAAAATACTTTGGAGAATCCTCGTTCAGGATTGGTTAATTCAGGCAGCGGTGGAACCCCTAGTGAAACACAAGAGAGAGACCCGGGTAATCCAGTTAACTCTGATTTACAAAATCTAGTACTAACCTTGCAGAAACAGCTTAAGGAGCAAAATGAACGCATAGAGCAAATACCTGGAGTACTGCCCGTGATCAAGGGAGTGGATATAGATAAATATTCCCAACAACCATGGAAGCCAAGTGCTGCTCCCCTCCCAATTCCAAAGAAGTTTAAGATGCCTGATATTCCAAAGTATGATGGTACATCAGATCCACGAGACCACGTTACTGCATTAACAACATGTGTCAAGGGCAATGATTTGACTAAGCAAGAGATTGAGTCGATCTTGGTCAAAAAATTCGGTGAAACACTCACTAAAGGAGCCTTAACATGGTATTCTCTTTTACCCGAAAATTCTATAAATTCGTTTGCTGAGCTTGCAGATTTATTTATCAAAGCACACTCGGGAGCTCAAAAAGTTGAAAAGCGAATGGAAGATATCTTCAAAATCAAGCAAGGAGACTCAGAGTTACTTAGAGAGTTCGTAGATAGATTTCAACGGGAAAGAATGACGCTGCCACGAGTACCCGACAATTGGGCAGCCATAACCTTTGCTAGTAATTTGAATGAGAAGAGTTCAGAAGCCACGAGGCGACTCAAAGAAAGCCTTCGAGAATTCCCAGCAACAACGTGGAATGATGTCTACAACAGATACAGTACAAAGATGAGGATTGAAGAAGACATTATTTTACGACATAAAACAGAAGAAAAGGTAAGCTCAAGGCGTGTGGAAAATGAAAAGAAATCCGGTAAAAACAGGTAGGAGCCATACATGGGACCTGCGGGAAAGGACTCACGGTCAAGACAAGATAATCAAAGGTACGATCACA